>NC_059290.1:10780945-10785945 GCF_017591435.1 Portunus trituberculatus
CCTTAAAAACACGAGTATCTTCAATTAGAGCCTTTGGGAAGTATTGATGGGGAAAGAAAAAAAGAGTTTCAGAATAAGAGCCCACAGAAACGACTAGCAGAGTTTTCAAGTTTCTCCTTATAAAAAAAAAAACGAGAAATCTTGTCAACTCATCACTAGAACCATAAAAATGACCCTTAAACCCTTCAGTACCAGGACATGTTTTCATATTTATTCTGGTGACTATTTGGTGATTTTATACAGCTTCAGAAACTCATGGGGGGATTAAAATAGTGAAAACTGTGGCCATTAATCTTCTGAGCTCCATAGACATTTTCTAATTTCAATAAAATGGTCTAATCGTACACAAATCTCACGGTAAAAATGCGTCCCAGTAATGAAGGGGTTAAAGTAGTGAGGACTGTGGCCATTAATCTTCTCGCCCTTCCTAATGCAAATAAAATGATCTAATCGTACACAAATCTCAAGGTAAAAATGTGTCCCAGTACTGAAGGGGTAAACTTCTAACCTAATCAAACTTAACCTAACCTAACCTAAGAATGTAATTTAACCTTTTTTTTATGTAAGAAGGAGAACTACCAAGGGCAAAATGGTGAATATTAAAAAAAAAAAAAAAAAGACCCACTTGAATTTTAATCTCCATAAAAGAATCAAAAGAATTAGTCAAAATTGAAGGACAAATGTCTCGACACCTCTCTCTCTTAAAAGAAGTCAAGTCGTAGGAAGATGGAAATACAGAGACAGGCAGGGAGTTCCAGAGTTTACCAGTGAAAGGCATGAATGACAGAGAGTACTGGTTACCTCTTGTATTAGAAGGTTGGACAGAAACAGGGATGAGAGGAAGAAGAAAGTCTTAACTCGACTGGCCACGATGGAATAACTGAATAAACAAATGGACAGCAATCAACACTTCGACAAATGAACAAACAATCGACAATTCAACACAATACTCAATGAATAAATAAACTAAATAAATGAATGAAAAAATATAAACATACATACAAAACACTGAACAATAAATAATGAAAAGAACAATAATAACAACAACAATACAATTCGGACAATAAATGAATAAATATCTGAACAGTCCACACACACACACACACACACACACACACACACACACACGGATTCATCAGTCAAACCCTCCAAGGAAATGAATAATCTGGTGAATGATCCGCAAATTCTCTACGAAAAGAAAGAAAAGAATAGAGATAGAAAAATAGTGAATGAATATCTGAACAGCTCATGCATTGGAGAACAGAATGAATGGAACGGAAAGAAATGCAAAACAAACCAAATGAATGAACCAGAGAGAGAGAGAGAGAGAGAGAGAGAGAGAGAGAGAGAGAGAGAGAGAGAGAGAGAGATGTTACAGGAATAGAGAAACAGACGAACTATGGATGAAAATAATGAAAAAAACAGGAAAAGTAAGACAGACAGACAGACAGACAAAAAGTAAACAGATAAAAATAATGAAAAAAAATAAAGAAAGCGAAAAAGAAAGAAGAAAAAAAGACATGGATGAAAAGAGAGAGAGAGAGAGAGAGAGAGAGAATATGATGAATAGATATCGTTGAGCGAGAGAGTTTGATCCCACTTGAACAAAAAAGAAAAAAAGAGACGTGAAGAGTGATTAGATTAACGATTGAATGGCGCTGTTTGTCTCCCTTACCTCCCCCCCCTCCCCCCTTTGCTCTCCCATTATACTCCCTGACAATAAAAGGAAAGGGAGAGAGGGAGAGGGAAAGGGGGTGAGAATAGTGCTTCCCTTTCTCAGCCCGACAACTTGGAGTGATGGACTGAGATGGAAGTATTGATGTGTTCGTGCTGTGTTCGTGTTGTGTTCGTGCTGTGTTCGTGTTGTGTTCGTGCTGTGTTTGTGTTGTGTTTGTGTTGTGTTTGTGCTGTTTTCGTGTTGTTCGTAGTGTGTTCGTGTATTGTTCGTGCTGTGTTCGTGTTGTGTTCGTGTTGTGTATTGTTTGTGTTCGTGTATTGTTTGTGCTGTGTTTGTGCAATGTTTGTGTTGTGTTCGTGTTCTGTTTGTGCTGTGTTTGTGCTGTTTTCGTGTTGTGTTCGTGTATTGTTCGTGTTGTGTTCGTGCTGTGTTTGTGTTGTGTTTGTGCTGTGTTCGTGCTGTTTTCGTGTTGTTCGTGTATTGTTCGTACTGTGTTCGTGCTGTGTTTGTGTTGTGTTCGTGCTGTGTTCGTGTTGTGTTCGTGTATAGTTCGTGCTGTTCGTGTTGTGTTCGTGCTGTGTTCGTGTTGTGTTCGTGTAGTGTTTGTGCTGAAGTTGGAATGGGTTGGTTTAGGTTAGGATAGGTTACGTTAGGAGTGATTTGTTTTTACTTTCGGTTAGATCGAGTTAATTAAAGTAGATAAGGAGAGATTAGAATACATTAGAATTATGAATTAGCTTACCTTCTAAAACAAATAAAATAAGAAAAAAAAAAAGGAAAAAAAAACAAGAGCTCACTTACCAACCACGTACAGCACTAATAGGCTCAAAACCCTCAAAAAGAAAACGGGAATATAAACAAACCCTTACAGAAAATTATATAAAGGGGTGACTCGTGTAAATCTTTCTCCCTCCCCCCCTCTGTCAATGTAGGAGGCACGAGATTCACAAGTTTTCTCTCCATCTCTCCCTCCTTCCCTCCACCTCCTCCTCCACCACAAACACGGCAGCCAATCACACACAAGTACCCAGAAGGAGAGGGAGAGAGGGAGAGAGGGAGAGGGAGAGAGAAAGAGGGAGAGAATGTCAGCCCTCGGTCGTGGAGTTAATTAAATCTGTGAAAGTCTCCTCGTCTGTGCCACACCGACATTCCTATTTCCCTCCATTCTCTCCCTTTCTGTCTATCCTTCCCTCCTCTCCCATATTTTTCCCTCCTTATCCTTCTTCTCTTCTTTATCTCAGTTTGTTCCTTTAGTCTACTTTTTTTTTATCTTTTTCCTTCTTTTTTTTTCATTCTCTCCTTTTTATCCCATTTTCATTGTTCCTTTCGTCTTTTTTTTATTTCTCTTTTTCTTTTCTTTTTTTCCTTTATTTTCCTTCCCTTTGTCATGTTCTTCCTTACTTTTCTTTGTTTTCTTCCTTCTCTCCTCTTTATCTCAGTTTATTTTAGTGTTCCTTCTTCCTTTTCGTTTTCTTTTTTTTCTTTTCTTTTCTATTCTTTTCTTTGTCATATTTTTTTTTTTACTTATTTATTTTTTCTTATTTTCTTCCTTCTCTTCTTTATTGCATTATATTTGATCATTTCTTTCTTTTCTTCTTCTTTTTTCTATCATTCATTTTGTTATAGTTTTCTTTTTCCTTTTTTTTTCCTTATTTTCTCTCTTCTCTTCTTTATCTCTATATTTCTCTCCCTTCCTCTTCTCTCCCTCATTTTTATCCCATTTTCCTCTTTCATAACTTCATTTTCCGCTCCCTTCTCAACTATCACCCTTTCCTCTCTTCTCTTCTTCTTCTTCTTCTTCTTCTTCTTCGTTTCTCTTCTCCCAAACTCTCATGCTTCGTAACTATAACTATCAAACTCTCCTCCTCCTCCTCCTCCTCTTCGTCCTCCTCCTCCTCCTCTTCTTAATTCCTTCGTTGTCTCCCTTATACATTACCAGACCTCCCTTTCATCAGAGAGAGAGAGAGAGAGAGAGAGAGAGAGAGAGGAGCAAAGGTGAGGCAACATTGAAATCACAGGTAAATCAGACAATACCTGGGTTGGCTATACAGGTAAGACACACACACACACACACACACACACACACACACACACACACACACACACACACACAGGTAAGAGGAAAGGCCACCTCGAATAATGGTGAGTGAATGGAGAGTGCTCTTACTAATAGGTTTATCTCTCTTATCTTATCTTATCTTCTATCTTTTCTTTTTCTTCTTTCTTTCTCTATTTTCTTCTTTCTTTTCTCTATTTTTTTCTTTCTTTTCTCTATTTTTTCTATCTTTTCTCTTTCTTCTTTCTTTTCTCTATTTTTTCTTTCTATTCTCTATTTTTTCTTTCTTTTCTCAATTTTTCTCTTTTCTATTTTCTTCTTTCTTTTCTCAATTTTTACTTTCTTTCTCTATTTTCATCTTTCTTTTCTCTACTTTCATCTATCTTTCTCTATTTTCTTCTACCATTTCTCTATTTTTTTCTATCTTTTCTCTATTATCTTCTTTCTTTTCTTTATTTTTCTTTCTTTCCTCTATTTTTTTCTATCTTTTCTCTATTTTTTCTATCTTTTCTCTATTTTCTTCTATCTTTTCTCTAGTTTTTTTCTTTTCTCTACTTTCTTCTATCTTTTCCTATTTCCTTCATCTATAGGCTCTTTTGCACCTTGTTTGTGTTGAGTCAGTAGGAAGATTATACGCAGCAGTTATAGGCCTAAGGGGAACAGAGTGCTTGCAATGATAGGCCTAAGGGGAACAGAGTGCTTGCAATGATAGGCCTAAGGGAAACAGAGTGCTTGCAATTATAGGCCTAAGGGGACAGAGCGCTTGCAATGATAGGCCTAAGGGAAACAGAGTGCTTGCAATTATAGGCCTAAGGGGAACAGAGTGCTTGCAATGATAGACCTAAGGGAACAGAGTGCTTGCAATGATAGGCCTAAGGAGAACAGAGTGCTTGCAATGATAGGCCTAAGGGGACAGAGCGCTTGCAATGATAGGCCTAAGGGGAACAGAGTGCTTGCAATGATAGGCCTAAGGGGAACAGAGTGCTTGCAATGATAGGCCTAAGGAGAACAGAGTGCTTGCAATGATAGGCCTAAGGGGAACAGAGTGCTTGCAATGATAGGCCTAAGGGAAACAGAGTGCTTGCAATGATAGGCTTAAGGGAACAGAGTGCTTGCAATGATAGGCCTAAGGGGAACAGTGCTTGCAATGATAGGCCTAAGGGAAACAGAGCGCTTGCAATGATAGGCCTAAGGAGAACAGAGTGCTTGCAATGATAGGCCTAAGGGGACAGTGTGCTTACAATGATAGGCCTAAGGGAACAGAGT
>NC_059290.1:10798445-10815945 GCF_017591435.1 Portunus trituberculatus
CCCTCCCTCTTAAAGTCATTATTACTATCGTTATTACTATTACTACTACTACTACTACTATTTTTGTTATTATTACTACTTGTATTATTATTGTTATTATTATTACTACTACTATTATTGTTATTGTTATTATTACTACTTGTATTATTATTGTTATTATTATTATTACTAGTATTATTATTATTGTTATTATATATTATTACTACTACTATTATTAGTATTATTATGGTTATTATCATTATTGTTACTATTATTGTTATTGTTATTATTATTATCATTATTATTATTGTTGTTTTTATTATTATTATTACTATTATTATTATTGTTGTTATTATTATTACTGCTACTACTATTATCATTATTGTTCTTATTATTATTACTACTACTATTATTATTCTTATTATTACTACTTCTACTATTATTATTATTGTTATTATTATTACTACTACTATTATTATTACTATCACTAATATCATCATTATTGCCATTATTATTATTGGTGGTGGTGGTGGTGGTGGTGGTAGCAGTGGGTTTGTATAGTAACAGTTGGAGGTGTTCCTGTGTTTCGGTATCAGCAGAATCGGCCCATTTAAGGAGTATCGGCATCGGTATCGGCTTATATTCTGCCGATACCGATCCTCAAAGGAGAAAAATTCATGACGTGGTGTATTTCACTCTGCACGTTATTCAGTGAAGCAGAATTTGGATGTTTTAAAGCGATAGATGAATTAATGATAATGTCAAATGATTTAGTATAACACGGCGTATTGAGCCCAGGTGTGTTGTGATGCAATACACTCTTTGCTAATGAGTCACCACTGCCACCGTGTAGCAGGCAGGTTGGTGGTGGACTCAGGGCTGTGTTTCATCCCTCACCTCAGTCAGCACACAGACACACAGACACACTGTAGATTGGTGGTGTGTGCACGTCAGTTAAGGTTTGCTAGTTTTATCATGTTTTTCTTGTTATCTACGGGATTTCAATTCTTCTGACAGGTTGTTTATAAATAACAATTATGGTTATAAGACAGATGTATGTTCGTATTAGTAAACAAAGACATTTATTCGAATACAGTTACAAATGTTTCTCCTCAGTCTTTGTTCTACCATCTTCAACCCATGAGTGTCAAGAATACTTCAAATAACTCAGACACTGCCCTGACAGAACCATCACACGCTGCCTCCCAAGGCTAAGCACTCAGGAGTATTAGTCTACATGAAAAAGATTTATATTTATTATTTCTTTTTAAGGTAAAACATAAAAGAGCAGTTTTAGTTGAGACAAAATATTCTTGTAGCGGAGTGTGGCCACGCCGCTCCACAGACACACCGACACACCCGGAACCAGCCTTACAGTTTGTGTGTAATGTGTCGGAACTCAAAGCTTAGTATATTCAACACATGTACTGCAGACCAATGAACTGCGAATATTTTAATTAAAACTAGGAAAAATCTCTCTCTCTCTCTCTCTCTCTCTCTCTTTCTCTGTCAACCAAGACCTTGGACAAAGCTATCATCCAAATGGCAGGGGTGGCTTCCATCACACACAGTGTTGCCCTTTACAATAAAGAATGATGAACACATTTAAAATGACACATGAAAGACAAAGAAATAGTGACGGAATTCCTAGTGTGTGTGCGCTACATCCTGCCGGATATCCGCGCACTCTTTATGTCAAACTTAGAAAAAAAAAAAAAATACTGTGGGCAACAATCTTACAGGGTGGTTTCCAGAGCAGTGTTATCAGTAGCAGTAGTAGTAACGGTATCACCTCTGCTCTGTGGCATCAATATCGTTATCGGTCAAATATTCTGGTATTGGTACATCTGTAGTAATAGTAATAGAAGTAGTAGTAGTAGTAGTAGTAGTAGTAGTAGTAGTAAGTATTCATCTTCCTATCATTGTTGTTATCATTACCATTATTACTATCACCACCCTCATCAGCCCCGGTATGAAGACAAAAAAAAAAAAAAAAAAAAAGTCCTCATCCCTTCATTCAGCAATCAAGCAAAATCTGCCACGGTGATAATTACAACCTTTAAAAACTAACAAGCTTTACGTCGCACTCACTAAAAAAAAATAATAAATAAATAAATAAAATAGGTGAAACAAAAACACGAGTGACACGATACATAAAAAAGCCTTCTAATTAGTGACTCGTTAAGAATAATTACTCCTTGCTCTCATTATTTACCTATTTATTTATTATCCTTACTTATTTATTCATTCACAAAGTTATTCGTTCATTTTGTCTTCCCTCTATATCTGGTCGCTTTCTCGTCTTTGTGTGTGTGTGTGTGTGTGTGTGTGTGTGTGTGTGTGTGTGTGTGTGTGTGTGTGTGTGTGTGTGTGTGTGTGTGGGATCGGAAGGCGTTTTGTGAGATTTGATTCTTTTTCCTTTTACTTAAACCTTTTTTTATTTCTTCTTTTATACTTGCTAGTTGAATTAGGTTAGGTTAGGTTAGGTTAGATTAGAGAAATGTATGTAAGTTTTTGGGTTAGATTAGAAAAAAAAATCATCTTTTAGTTTGGTTAAGTTAAATAAAGTGAGGTTAAGCTAACTTGGACAAAATTACCCTAAGATGTTCTATTCCATCTCACTTCTTCCTCAAAACAATTTCCTCAAACCTTTCCTTCCTTAGATTAAATTAAGCTAGGATAGATTAAGCTTGGTTACATTAAATTAGAGTCGTTGTACTTTCGTTTGGTTAGGTTAAGTTAGGTAAAGTTAGGTTGAGTTAGCTTGGGTGAAATTGCGTTCCTCAAAACTATTCCCTCAAACCTTTCTATACTAGTTAGGTTAGGTTAGGTAAAGTGAGGTTAAGTTAGTTACGACAAAATTACTGAATGTTAGTTTTATTTGATGTCACTCCTTCCTCAAAACTATTCTCTCAAACCTTTCTATTTTAGTTAGGTTAGGTTAGGTTAGGTAAAGTGAGGTTGAGTTAGTTACGACAAAATTACTGAATGTTAGTTTTATTTGATGTCACTCCTTCCTCAAAACTATTCTCTTAAACCTTTCTATACTAGTTAGGTTAGGTAAAGTGAGGTTGAGTTAGCTTGGATAAAATTACGTTATGATATCATTTTAGTTCTTCTCATTTCTTCCTCAAAAAATATTCTCTTAAACCTTTCTATTCTAGTTTGGCTTGGTTAGGTTAAGTTAAATCAAGTGAGGTTGAGTTAGCTTGGATTAAGTTACGTTATGATATTCTTTAAGTTCCTCCCATTCGTTCCTCAAAATATCCTCAAACTTTTCCATTAAGCTACTACCTAAATCCAAACCCTTCCTTCTAACTCAGGTGTGACAAACTACACCTGATAATATTGAGAGCATTTCAGTTTTTTTTTTTCCGGCAGGTGTGGATATGTGGGTTGGCTTTTTCTTCACAAGCCTTTTATTTTGTATTTTGAATGTTAATAATTTTGTGTTAATATAGTATGCGGCCTTATAAGATTATTTTTATTACTGTGGCCCTAGCACTGAAATGTTTGTCCACCCCTGCTGTAACCTATCCTCATCTCCCTCCTTTCCTTCCCCCCTCACCTCCCCATCCACGTTTCCTTCTCCCTAACCTCCCCATATTTTTCTCCCTTGTAACCTCTTCCCACCTTTCCTTCCCTCTCCCCATCTCTCACCTCTTTACCTTTTCATTCCTAATCTCCCCAAATCTTTCCTTCCCTGCAACCTTCACTTTTCCTTCTCTCTCACCGCTATCCACCTTCCTTCCCTCCACTCCACCACTAATCCACAACAAGAAAACCACAATCCTTAAGCTATTCCCTCGTCTTTTGTGTTCCTCCATGTTCAACGCACAGGTAAGCGGGCAGGTGAGCGTCACGTGTACCGCCTTACCTTACCTGTTTGAATCTTCCCGCTGTCCTCCCGCCCTCACCCACCCAAACCTGCTTTCTCTTTCTATACTCCACATTATTTTTTTTATAGATAGTGGATGTGTGTGGGGTGGTGTGTGTGGATGAGTGTGTGGTGTGTGTTGCCTGCTGTTCTCAAATGGGTGGGGTTCAGTGTGGGAGGCTGGGAGGGGGGGTGTGTACCGGAATTTCGATGCATTTCACAACACCATATCACCACCAGCGTGTGTAAGTGGTGGTGTACGTCCCGGCCTGTCCCTGTGTGTGTCAGCGCCTGTTACATCGAAGGAATATGACGAAAACCTACAATTTACATAACGAAAGGTAAAATGAGGTAACGGCAACACCTAAACTTCACCTGGCGGACATGGACAGGTATACCAACCACACCTGAGCAACTCATACACTCACTCACGTACACACACACATGCACACACCTGTCGCTCACGTATACACCCCAGATAAGTACTGCTCATTAATCCGTGACTTACCTGTAGCGGCTAAGGAGAGTATAATAACAAGCTTCATGGTGACGTGTTTGGTGAGATGTAGAGACGCACCACACACTCTGACGAAGGAATCACAACTGAGTACCACGAGACAGGGAGGAGGTTTGGCTGCAGGGAATAATGACGTCACAATGAAAGCCCCGCCCTCTTCCTCTTCCCAGCCAATCAGGGAGCAGAATGGAGGAAGTACGGTAGCGACGCATGGGCAGTGAATGTTTATGTTCCTTATCTCGTGTGAGTGAGTGAGTAATGAGTAGAGATCGAGAAATGGTGGGTTTTTATCGCCTTCTTGTTGGTTCTAAGCGTGATTTTGCTGCGTGAAGGCTTGAATAGAGTGAGAGTGAGTGTGATTAAGAGTGTGAAGCGTGCCCATGTCCCAGAGAGCTCAATTAGATCAAGAGAGTGTGTCTAGAGTGTGTGTGTGTGTGTGTGTGTGTGTGTGTGTGTGTGTCCCAGCCCCCACCCAGGTGTGAGAGTAATAACAGGTGTGGTGCTTGGGTTGGTGATGCTGGTGGTGGTGGTGGTGGTGGTGGTGATGGTGTGGTAAAGCTGGTGAATATTAAAAGTCTTGTGTATGTGTGTGCGTGTGTGTGTGTGTGTGTGTGTGTGTGTGTGTGTGTGTGTGTGTGTGTGTGTGTGTGTGTGTGTGTGTGTGGATGTGCGTGTTAGGGTGGTGGTGGTGGTGGTGATAGTAATGAAAAAGAAATGAGAAGAAAAAGAATAAAGATGATAATGAAAGAAAAAAGTATTAGTCAGGAAAACAAGAAACAACAACAACAACAACAACACACACACACACACACACACACACACACACACACACACACACACACACCACCCAAAACCACTTAAAACCACCTCCACACTGCAACAGAACACCCATCCACACAAAACAGCGCCCATCCAACCTGCAGCCACCCAGCGCCCACCCACCCACCCAAGCCCACGCCAGCCCACGCCAGACCACGCCCACGCAGAGCAGAGGGATCTTAGTACATTTAGCACGTTCAATGAGGTGTAAATTGAACGAAAACGCGCGTCTATTTAGTGAACGCCAAACAACTCTGCCCAATGTCACGCGGGATCATTTAAATCACTTTCAAGAGAGAGAGAGAGAAGGGGAGGCTGCCACGATATGAGTAATGCTTCACTGAAAATTCTCTCCCTCTCTCTCTCTCTCTCTCTCTCTCTCTCTCTCTCTCTCTCTAATACCAAGAAAATCAAATAAATAATGATACAAGGGAAGAAACGGAGGGTAAAATGCAGAAAAAGTGTAATAAAGAGACGAACAAACAGATAAACAAGAATAAGAAGAAAAAAAAAGAAGGAAGAATAAGAAGGAAAGTTAAAATAAAGGAAGAAGAAAGAAGAGAATTATGATAAAGGGGGAGTGAAGGGACAAGGAAGAAGAACAAGAACAAGAACAAGAAGAATAAGAAACATAAAAGAAGAAGATTGAGAAATGCATTATAGAAATCTTTAACACAAAGTCGAAAACAGGAGGAGGAGGAGATGGAGGAGGAGGAGGAGGAGGAGGAGGAGGAGGAATATGTTCTGACCGATAATACAACATCAATAAGCTCATTTTCCCTCCCTCTCTCCTCTTCCTCCTCCTCCTCTTCCTCCTCCTCTCCAAATCCTCTTTCTTCGTATATTTTGTTACCATTTCCTCTTTTGCTCATCTGTCTGTCTGTCTGTCTGTCTGTTTCTCTATCTTTCTGCCTGTTTGTCTATTTGGCTGTCTGTCTATCTATCTGTTTATCTATCTCTTTCTGTCTGTCTCTCTGTCTGTCTGTCTGTCTGCTTATCTGTTTGTCTGTCTGACTGTCTGTTTATCTATCTATCTACCTAACCTTACCAAACCTCTCTCTCTCTCTCTCTCTCTCTCTCTCACATACATTTTTCCCTCTTCAATACCTTTTTTCTACAGTCTACCACCTACCTCTCCCTCTTTCTCCCCCTCTCCCCCTCTCTGTGTATCCGCGCTGGCTTCACAATGCATGAGTCGCGAAGGGAAACTCGTGTTGGTATGGGTTATTCACGCACAGAAGTAACGTGACGCCAGCCTCGACTCTCCTTCATTATTCACTAAGAGGGACGGCGCGGTACTGGCGAACTGTTAGAAACGAAGAGAAACTTTTAGGGTGTATTAAGAGAGAAACTGGGACGGCGTGTTACTGTTACTGGCGAAGGTATCAGGGCACTCTAAAGAAGGGTATCACTGTGGCCTATGATACGTGATTGAAACTGAAGGGGCGTATCACACTGGTCTATGATACGTGAGTGAAACTAAAAGGGCATATCACACTGGTCTATGATATGATACGCGAACGAGAACTAGCGGACCAAATTTGCGATGGCTTGATATCTATCCACTCCGGTCCTCCGCATGCTATCCCCTTAGAAAAATAAACATGGGATTTGTAATAAAGACATATCATTAACACAAAGAACGTGCATAAATTTTTCATATTAAAATATCAAATCATACTTCATCAATCCAGAAAGATAAAATATATGTGTATCATGTCGATAGTTTGGGCTCATGGCAACATCCCGAGCTCTAAAGTTGCCATTGCGCATCTCTCGGTTCTTCTCTGCCTTCTTCTTCTTCTTCTTCTTCCTCTTCTTCAGTAACAGGGAGTGCAAATTTAATTCCAACACGTGGCACAGCTTGAGGTCTAAAAGGTCACCAGCATTGTTTTGTTGTGGTTTATTTGGGATACGTTTTAGTCCTGTTTGAGAAATCGTCCCTACAGAATTATTTAAACTAATTTTTTGTATTCTATTTATTTATTTTTTATTTTCACATCAGGACAAAATGTAAGGTTATATATTTTTTGTAGAATGTTTTGTTATGGTTTTGTCAATATATTAACTAAATAACAATACAAAATCATTGAAACTAGGGATATTATTCGGGTGTAAGGGAAAACTAGGGATATTTTGGGATAAGAGGTGTGAAAAAGGAAGCTAGGGTAATTTTTCAGGGATGTAAGATGGAAGTAGGGAAATTTGTGGTGGTGTGACGTGGAGAACTAGGGTAATTTTGGTGGAGTAAAGAGAAAACTAGGGACATTTTTTGGGGTGTAAGGGGAAACTCTCTCTCTCTCTCTCTCTCTCTCTCTCTCTCTCTCTCTCTCTCTCTCTCTCTCTCTCTCTTCGCTAACAACTTCCATCTCTCTCTTATCCTCTTCCCTCTCTCTCTCTCTCTCTCTCTCTCTCTCTCTCTCTCTCTCTCTCTCTCTCTCTCTCTCTCTCTCTCTCTCTCTCTCTCTCTCTCTCTCTCTCTCTCTCTCTCTCTCTCTCTCTCTCTCTCTCTCTCTCACCTGCCCCTCCCTTTCCTTTTAGCTGTACTGATTTATATTTCACCACCACCACCACCACCACCACCACCACCACCACCACCACCACCACCACCACCACCACCACCACCACCACCACCACAGAATTGATAAATATAATCCGGACCAAAGAAAGAAGGGGAGAAGAAAGAGGATAAAAAAAGAAGGGGAAATAAATAATAAAGGAGGGGAATAGGGGAGAGAGAGAGAGAGAGAGAGAGAGAGAGAGAGAGAGAGAGAGGATTTGGTTTATTTCTATTCTATTCTTTATTCTCTCTCTCTCTCTCTCTCTCTCTCTCTCTCTCTCTTTCGTGCCTTACTTATTTCATTACGGCGCGTTTGAAGCGAGAGAGAGAGAGAGAGAGAGAGAGAGAGAGAGAGAGAGAGAGAGAGAGAGAGAGAGAAGGAGTAAAAACATGACAGAGCAAAAGAAGGCGAAGAAAAGAAGAAAAGGAAGAATAGAATAAACGAAAGAAAATAAAGAGAATAAGCAAATGAGAGAGAGAGAGAGAGAGAGAGAGAGAGAGAGAGAGAGAGAGAGAGAGAGAGAGAGAGGCGTGCACGATACTTAATTAGGTAGTGGAAGAAGGCATTGAAATATTGACCCGTTTTCTGTTCCCCTCTTCCCGTTTTCTTTCATCGTCTCGTGCTCAAAGAATCCAATTATTAATCCTCTCTCTCTCTCTCTCTCTCTCTCTCTCTCTCTCTCTCTCTCTCTGGAGGACATCATCTTTCTTTCCTTGCATTAGAGAGAGAGAGAGAGAGAGAGAGAGAGAGAGAGAGAGGATTTGGGTGATTGTAACATCGATCACCATCACCTGATCCTCCTCCTCCTCCTCCTCCTCCTCCTCCTCCTCCTCCTCCTCCTTTTTTAGGTTTCAAACACGTCTCTCTCTTTTTTTAGGTTTCAAACACGTGCGTTGTGAAAGGTGTGTGTGTGTGTGTGTGTGTGTGTGTGTGTGTGTGTGTGTGTGTGTGTGTGTGTGTGTGCTTCAATAATTTCATAATATATAGCATTTTTTTTCTCTTCATATATTTCGTTACCAGAGAGAGAGAGAGAGAGAGAGAGAGAGAGAGAGAGAGAGAGAGAGAGAGATGCATTCTTCTCCTGTCTATTTGAACAGCTTTACTTTAATCTAAGCACACCTTTAATCACACACACACACACACACACACACACACACACACACACACACACACACACACACACACACACATACACACACGCACACAAACACACATGCATTACTTTACCTCATGAGTGTGTGTGTGTGTGTGTGTGTGTGTGTGTGTGTGTGTGTGTGTGTGTGTTCACCTTTAGTCACTCAGCCTTTAGAGTAATAAGTTGGTGAGAGCGTTAATTAAATACAAGGAATATTTAATGAAACTTCTAAAGGATTCATGTATTTAATGCCTATGTATGTATGTGTGTATGTATGTATGTATGTGTGTGTGTGTGTGTGTGTGTGTGTGTGTGTGTGTGTGTGTGTGTGTGTGTGTGTGTGTGGTGTGTGTGTGTGTAAGATTGTCTACCTGTCTACCTACCTATCTATATATCTATCTTTCTATATATTTATCTGTCTGTCTGTCTGTCTATCTATCTAACTGTCTACCTGAATGTCTGTTTGTCTGTCTGGCTGTCTATCTATCTATCTATTTATCTATCTGTCTGTCTATCTACCTATCTGTATGTCTGTCTCTGTCTGTCTGTCTGTCTGGCTGTCTATCTATTTATCTATCTATCTATCTATCTATCTATTTGCTTACCTATCAAACCAATAAATAACTACTACTCTCTCTCTCTCTCTCTCTCTCTCTCTCTCTCTCTCTCTCTCTCTCTCTCTCTTTGTCCCCCTGCCTCTCCAATGAAGCAGAAAAATCACCTTTACTCTCCCTCTCACTCTCTCTCCCTCTCCCTCTCTCTCTCCCTCTCTCTCACATTATTATGAAAATGCGCGGCTGCCTCATCAGTAATTGGCGCAGCGCAGAATGGGACAGTGAGATAAGCTTCTTAGCGCAACGCCCTCCCTTACACCCCGACGGAGGCGCTGTAGGGGGGGGTTAGAGGGGGCTGGAGGGGGCGTGGCACGGGTGGGGGTCCTTTTGAGTGTAGTGTGCTCAAAAGTACCTCTGGAATTCATTAGAAGGAAATTATTGGTGGGGAAGTGAAGGGAAGGCAGGTGTGTGTGTGTGTGTGTGTGTGTGTGTGTGTGTGTGTGTGTGTGTGTGTGTGTGTAATTCACCTCGGTCGCTTGCTGGTCAGCCAGCCAGTCTTCCCCATTACGGAGCAAGCTCAGAGCTCATAGACCGATCTTCGGGTAGACTGAGACCACAACACACTCCACACACTGGGAAAGCGAGGCCACAACCCCTCGAGTTACATCCCTTACCTAATTACTGCTAGGTGAACAGGGCTACACATTAAGAGGCTTGCCCATTTGCTTCGCCGCGCCGGGACTCGAACCCGGCCCTCTCGATTGTGAGATGGCATAGTGGATAAGGTGGTGAGCGTGGGATCGGGAAGACGTCCACGCGTAGGTTCGAATCCCACCACGTACAGCCTTAAAACACTTTGCCATTTGTCGAGTGGTTTAAAGTTACCTACATGTCACCATGATACCCAGGTTCTAGGTGGTTACACTCAAGATGAGCTTGGGCGGTGATATGGGCCCTAATATGGGTACCACTATAAATAAAACTGCCTGCGCCACTAATGGGCGGAAGCTGAACAGCGCTTCCCATACACTCTTCAAGTGTGCCTACAGGCGCTATAGGCCTTACCGTGAAAAAAAGTAAGACATTTAGCAATAGTTTAGTTATCACAACATTGCACACACTTCTCTTCCTCTTCCTCCTCCTCCTCCTTTTCCTCCTCCACCTCTTCCTCTTCCTTCACCGTCCTCCTCATTTTTCCTCTTCCTCTTCCTTTCTAACATATGTAATCCTCCTTTTCCTCTCCACAATGATAAGGATTAGGACACACACACACACACACACACACACACACACACACACACACACACACACACACACACACACACACACAGACAGACAGACACACACAATTGGACACACACACAAAAGGATTTCATCACAAACAGAGAGGGCGACACAATATACCCTTCGGTAAGCCAACAGACGGTAACCTGAGACCACCATTTGTAGTAATAGTAGTAGTAGTAGTAGTAGTAGTAGCGGTGGTGGAGGTGGTGTAGTAGTAGTAGTGGTAGTGTTACTGGTAGTGGTAGTGGTAGTGATAGTAGTGGTAGAAGTGGTAGTAGTAGTAGTAGTAGTAGTAGTAGTAGTAGTAGTAGTAGTAGTATTATTATTAGTAGTAGTAGAAGTAGTAGCAGTAGTAGTAGTAGTAGTAGTAGTAGGAGTTATTATCAGATATAGAATTCAAAACATATCAGTCATTCATCTCTACTTTATTCACACACTATTTCTCCAAAGTCAAAAATAAGAACTTGTCACGATTTTATTGCCACTTTGCTATGAATTGTGCAGTTTAACCCCTTCAATACCATGACGTGTTTCCATATCCATTCTGCTTACAATTTGGTGATTCTATACCGCTTCAGAAACTTATGTGGGGGATTAAAATAGTGAAGACTGTGGCCATTAATCTTCTGACCTCCATAGACCCTTCCAAATGTTAATAAAATGGTCTAATAGTACGCAAATCTCAAGGTAAAAATGTATCCTATTATTGAAATGGTTAAAATATTGAAGACTGTGGCCATTAATCTTCTGACCTCCATAGATCCTTCCTAATGTCAATAAAATGGTCAAATCGTACACAAATCTCAAAGTAAAAATGTGCCCCAGTATTGAAGGCGTCAAAAATAGTGAAGACTGTGGCCATTAATCTTCTGACCTCCATAGACCCTTCCAAATGTCAATAAAATGGTCAAATCGTACACAAATCTCAAAGTAAAAATATATCCCAGTACTGAAGGGTTTAAATATTGAAGACTGTGTCCATTAATCTTCTATAAACCGTTCCTAATGTCAATGAAATGGTCTAATCGTACACAAATCTTAGAGTAAAAATGTGCCCCAGTAATGAAGGTGTTAAAGGGCTCTAATGGAAGAAAATGAGGTGGTTAATGGCCACAGTCTTCATCATTTTAATCTCCCACATGAGTTTCTGAAGCTGTACAAAATCACCAATTAGTCATGGTGCTGAAGGGGTTAATATACAGAGTGGGTTTATCGCTTGTCACTCGAGTTTATACGCTAAAGAAGGTGTTTTTTGTCACCCTTAGCTAGTTCTCTCCTCTTACATAAACAAATTGAAGCTATAGTATTCCATTTGTAGTCCTTAGCCAGTTTCCCCTCTTTATATAAACCAAGAGAAGCTGCAGTGTAAGTTATTGGGATTTAAAGAGGACACAATAAGACAAAAAAACTCTTCTGAACAGTTACTGAGGTTTGAACTCTATAACCAAGCGAGTGAAGGAAGTGTGTTCGAGTTGGTTGAGTTTCCCTTTAAATAACGTTCCTTCTTTATTGAAAACGTAAATTGAATAGCGTAATCTTATCTAAGTTGCCTTTAATAATATCTCGTATGGAAAATGTCGCAAGAAAATAAATAAATCGATAAAAAGGAACTCTTTAATGCCAAAAAAAAAAAAAAAAAAGTAGCTACGTAGGTTATTTTTCTCCATATCTCTCTTGTTTTTGGCCAGTCCTCCTCTCACATTAAAAAAGTACTCTCAAACACACATCCCTTTCTCTGGTAAACTCTGGAACTCCCTGCCTGCTTCACTATTTCCATTTCCATGACCTCCTTGGCAGTGAAGGCGGCGGATCAAGAGGTCTGAGGGTAAAAAGCACATCCTGACGAAGAGGTAGCCAGATAAGTCTTCACGGAGCTTCCAGGTGCGTGTTCCAGTGTCCAGGTAGGCGAGAGGTACAGGTGAAGCAGCCAGGTACCCTCCCCTTCCTGGATCCCTCTCCCGTGCCGCCTCTATGTTTGTATAGGTCTAGAGGCGCCCTGGAAATCTCGTAGGCGTGAGTGATAGGCGTTGGTGGAGGAGGAGGAAGGAAGAGGAATAGTGTTATGGTACGTGTGCTTCTTATTTCTGCTTCTGTGCTGTCTTTTCATCATCATCATCATCTTCTTCTTCATTATCTTTCTTCTTCTTCTTCTTCTTCTTCTTCTTCTTCTTCTTCTTCTTCTTCTTCTTCCTCCTCCTCCTCCTTCTGCATTCTTTTTTTTTTTTTTTTTTTTTTGACACTTTCCTGTTGCATTTTCCTGTTCAGTTCATTTTTTCGTGTTTTTGTTGATTTTTTCCTCCTCGTTTTTTTTTTTTTTTTTTGCATCTTTTATATTCGCCATTTCTCATTTTCTTTTTCCTTTTTATCGTAATTTTCCTTTTGACAGTTTTTCCTTTCATCACTTTTGCATTTTTTTTTTTTTTCACTTTTTCTAATTTTCCCTTTTTCCATCATCGGTCATTTTCTATTTTTTTTTTCCGTAATGTTTCCAAGAAAGATTCCTTCAATTTTTTTCTTTTATCTAATTTCACATATTTTTCCTCTCTCTCCTAAAGGTCGTGTATATAATTCTAATGTAGTTTTCGAATTCAATATACTCTCTCTCTCTCTCTCTCTCTTATAGTTGTCGTGGAAGGGGGGAGGGTGGGAAGGCAGTAGTAGTGGGGGGGGGGGTTGGATTACTGGCAGTTTAGGAAGTGTTAGATGAAGTTAGGAGAGTCTGGGGCAGGTCACTGTAAAACGGCCGGTGCGCGTTCGAGATTGTTGCAAATATGATAGATTAGTGAAGAAATAAAAGTATATATATGAGAGAGAGAGAGAGAGAGAGAGAGGGTGAGGGTGAGTTGCCATGCAGTAAATGTTCTATCCAGTACTTTTTTTTTATTTATATGTTTTTATCTATTAATTAATTTTTTTTTCAACAATTTCGAACGCGCACCAAATTTTCTAAGTCTTAGGTGATAACGGTGAATATTAGTCTCTCTCTCTCTCTCTCTCTCTCTCTCTCTCTCTCTCTCTCTCGGCACTGCTTCAGGAGGTGCTGTGAACTTATCAACAAAGACAGCTGTGGCCTCACTGAACGATTCTCCTCATGTCTCACAGCACAAGGGGACACTCACTGCCTTGCCCTTTAAACACAGCTCCCTTCCTTCACTCCACACTGCATGCATCTCACCACACATTCATTCTTCACGCAAAAAAAAAAAAATGAAGAAAATAAAAAAAAAGACTTGGTTTCTACATCATCTGCAGCGTCCCCTTCTGACTCTTTAGCTTGTTTGGGGACAGGCACCTGAGTGGGTTTTATTTATTTTTTTTTCAGTCATAATTTTTGTTGCATTTGGCTGGTTCTCCCTTTTATTCTCTCTCTCTCTCTCTCTCTCTCTCTCTCTCTCTCTCTCTCTCTCTCTCTCTTAGGACAAAAACACCATAATAAGAGAGAATGAAAAAGGAGGAGACACAAGAGAGAGAGAGAGAGAGAGAGAGAGAGAGAGAGAGAGAGAGAGAGAGGGAGCCGGGGTCGGGTCGGGTCTTTTCCCTTCACAACTTGATCTGGTTTTGACCCCTTCTCACCCCTCTCCCCTGTCCCCTCCTACCCCTCCCTCTCTCCCTCACTCCCTTCACCCAGTCGCCAAATAATTCCCCCTTCGCTATTATTGTCTAACTAGTTTTGCAATAAATGTTGTCTTGGTCTATTTATGCAAGTCTCTCTCTCTCTCTCTCTCTCTCTCTGATGGTAGTGGTAGTGGTGGTGGTGGCTGTGGTAGTAGTAGTAGTAGTAGTAGTCGCAGTGGGAGGAGAAGGAAGAGGAACATAAGAACATAAGAAAGGAGGAAGCTGCAAGAGGCCGCCAGGCGTACACGAGGCAGTCCCAGTGTGTTTAAGCTACCTAATTCCATCTATCATCCCCATCCATGAACTTATCTAACCTTCTTTTAAAGCTCCCTATTGACTCAACCCTGACCACATGACCACTGAGACTGTTCCACTCATCTACCACTCTGTTTGAAAACCAGTTTCTTCCCATTTCTTTCCTTAACCTGAATTTTTCAAGTTTAAACCCATTATTTCTGGTTCTGTCCCCGCTACTGATCCTAAGAACTACATTCATGTCTCCTTTCTTAAAACCCTTATACCACTTAAATACTTCTATCAGGTCTCCTCTTAACCTACGTCTCTCTAAGGAATGCAGATTGAGTTTTTCAGTCTCTCTTCATAGGAATATCCTCATTCCCTGTATCTTTTTAGTCATCCTCCTTTGCACTGACTCCAATTGAGCTATGTCCTTCCTAAAATGCGAGGACCAGAATTGTACCGCATAGTCAAGATGTGGCCTGACCAGCGCCAAGTATAATTTTAGTATTACTTCAGGACTCCTGCTTTTAACACTTCTAAAAATGAATCCTAATACTCTATTCGCCTTATTTCTGGCCTCAATACATTGCTTCCTTGTACCGAGATCAGAGCTAACTATGACTCCTAAATCTTTCTCATACTTGGAACTTCCTAGTGCCACGTTATCTATCGTGTACCTATTGCTTGGATTATCTCTACCTACGCTCAGTACCCTGCACTTGTTAATATTGAACTGCATTTGCCATCTATCTGTCCATTCTTTCATCCTATCCAAGTCAGCCTGCAAAGCCTTGGCATCCGAATCGGACCTAATTAATCTACCTATCTTTGTGTCGTCCGCAAATTTACTGATATCACTATTAATTCCACTATCCAAGTCGTTGATATATATTAGAAATAATAATGGCCCTAAAACTGAGCCCTGTGGCACCCACTAACTACTTCTCCCCACTCGGAATTAGATCCATTAATTACTACCCTTTGTCACCTGTCGTCTAACCACGCTTTAATCCAGCCTAATATTCTACCCTCTATACCGTGTGCTTTAACCTTTTTAAGAGCCTCTGGTGAGGTACCTTGTCAAAGGCTTTACTGAAATCTAAGTATATGTAGAATGTCATAATTATCACCTTTATCTGCCGCCTCATAAACCTTACTATAAAAGCTCAACAAGTTTGTAAGACACGACTTTCCCTTCGTAAATCCATGTTGTGTTTGATTTATCAAGCTGTGTTTGTCTAGGTGTTCCCTAATGTTTTTCGCTATTATTGATTCCATTAATTCACCCACAACTGAAGTTAAGCTGACAGGCCTGTAATTAGACGTTAGGGTTTTATCTCCCTTCTTAAATATGGGAACCACATTAGCTTCTCTCCACATTATAGGTACCTCACCTGACTCCAGTGACATCCTAAACAGTGCCGCTAGAGGCTCGCTGACGACTTCCTTGCACTCCTTTAGAACCCTTGGATATACTTCATTAGGTCCTGGTGACTTGAATTTCTTAAGTTCATCTATCTCCTGTTCTACCATCGCCTTAGTTATATGAATACCTGTCAGCTTTTCACTATCCTTTGCCCTAAATATCTGTTCGCGATCTGGGATTTCTAGTGTGTTCTCTTGATTTTCTGTGTATTCTCTTGATCTCTTGTGTGTTCTAGTAGTAGTAGTAGTAGTAGTAGTAATAGTAGTAGTAGTAGTAGCAGTAGTAGTAGTCTCACTCACACACACACACACACACACACACACACACACACACACACACACACACACACACACACACACAAGTGGACAAAGAGAGGTCAAATCAACTCAGGGGAAAATATTAGCAAGGGAAAAAAAGAAAAAAAAAGAAAAAAGAAAATTCCCTTCCTAATTTTATAACCTCGTCTATTTCTCTTTTATTTTGTTTGTTATATCTTTATTTTACTTTCTCTCTTTCCCTTTTGCTTTATTTTCTCACTATCTCTCTCTCTCTCTCTCTCTCTCTCTCTCTCTCTCTCTCTCTCTCTCTCTCTCTCTCTCTCTCTCTCTCTCTCTCTCTCTCTCTCTCTCCACTAAAACACCACCTGTACATTTACACGTCAATATTTACAAGGGAACTTAACACCACATCTCTATTTAAAGGTCCTCACTTCTCTTCTCCCCTCGTGACCTTTTTGGCGTCTCCGTACCTCGCAAAAATCAGGTCATTTCCCCAACAACCTATCACTGACCTTGTTTAGCTACATTGAGTGGAAGGTCAGTGTGTGTGCACGTGTCTGTGTGTGTGTGTGTGTGTGTGTGTGTGTGTGTGTCAGATAGATAGATAGATAGACACATGCAAAAAGAGAGAAAGAGAAACAGACAGACAGAGAGACAGACCGACAGACAAAGAGAGAGAGAGAGGCAATGGGAGAAGGGAAAAAAAGATAAGCCACAGGAAATGAAGATAAAAGAAGAAACAAAGGAGATAATGAAACAACATAAAAGGACAACTCATGTTAGGTCAGATTAGATTAGATTAGGTTAGGTTAGGTTAGGTTAGGTCAAATTAGGTTAGGTTAGGTCAGGTGAGGTTAGGTTGGGTTACATTCAATAAAGTGAGATGACACACCACGCTACGATGTGGTTAACAGGTGTGGGTGTGTAGTTGGTGTATCAGGACACACACCACTGTTCACTTCACTGCCACACAACACACTCCGTTTTCTGTGTTCACTGCGGACACTTTAGTAAACATGAAAGAAATGATAAAGAAATGGATTAGTAGATAGATGGATAGATAATTAAATAGATAGATAGATAGATAGAGAGAGAGAGAGAGAGAGAGAGAGAGAGAGAGAGAGAGAGAGAGAGAGAGAGAGAGAGAGAGAGAGAGAGAGAGAGAGAGAGAGAGAGAGAGAGAGAGAGACAAAGGAATGTAGGCGTGGAGAT
>NC_059290.1:10820945-10900945 GCF_017591435.1 Portunus trituberculatus
GTGACAAGGGTGAGGGAGAGGAGTGTGTGTTCCAGGGCGTGGTCTGTACTGCGAAGCGTGACAGTGGAGCCTCTAATGTTGCTAGACGGTTTGGCCTTCTCCAACATGCACGTGTACATTGAGAACCTTCAGATGGATAGAGTGTGCAGGGTAACGTGTGGCTTTTCCGAGGGCGTGTGCCAGAATCTGAAGGCGCAGCACGAGGCGAGTGTGGAGGTACAGAAAAGTTACAGCGTGTTTGCCCTCTACAACGGCATCATCGCGGCGGCCCTCCCTCTCTTCTTCATCCTGTTCATGGGCGCCTGGAGTGACAAGTACGGGAGGAAGGTGCCGCTCGTGGCCGTCCAAGTGGGTCATGTCCTCCACGCTGGCGGGTACCTGCTGGCGTCCCTCGTCCCCTCCTGGCCTGCTGAGGTGCTCCTGCTGGTGACGCTGCTGGACACACTCGGGGGCGGCGCGGTGTCCTTCCTGACGGTGGCCAACTCGTACCTAGGTGACGTGACGCCTGAGGAGAGCCGCACATCACGGGTGGGTCTGGCCAACAGCATCTGGTTCCTCGGCGGGCCTGTTGGTACGTTAATGGGCCGGTACATCTACGGTGCAGGGGGCTACTTGGCTCTCTTCACCACGTCCCTTGTCCTGTCCGTGGTTGCTGTGGTTTACGTGGCGGTCTTCCTACCTGAGAGTCATGGACCTTTTGTCAAGAGGAGCAACACGGAGGAGGCGATGAAGGCGACGCTGGAGTTACGGGATAGCGTGGCGGCGGTGTACGGGCTGGAGGGCAAGAAGAAGGTCAGCCACACCCTCTCAGACGCTCGCCCCGCCCTCGCTACCATGGCCAAGGACTTCTTCGACCCCAGACGCATCGTGGACAGCTTCAAGTCAACTCTGCGGCGGCGGGAAGGCAACACTCGCGGCCTCATCCTTACTCTCATCTTTACCAGCCTCCTCAGAAGAGTGACCAGATGTGAGTGTCTGTCACGTTAGTTCGCCTCCTCCTCCTCCTCCTCCTCCTCCTCCTCCTCTTGCTTGATCTTCTTCTAATTCCTCTTCCTCGTTTTGTTTCTTCTACTACATTCCTTTTCCTTCTCTTCCTTTTTATCTTCTTTTGTTTTCATTTTTTGCTTAATCTTTCAATCCGTCTTTTCTTCTCTTTTTCTCTTCGTCCTTTTGCTTTGCTTCTCATACCTTCTCAACCTTCTCTTCTTCCTTCTCCTCATGTATCTCCACTCCTTTCCCTGTCCTTGCCTTCCTCCTCATCCTCTTCTTAACCCTTACACACTCTGAAATATGACCCACACCACACCTAACCTAACCTAACTTGACCTAACCCCAAGATATTCTCCTATTTCAGCTCCCTACGTCTTCGCCTTCACCCGTCATGAGCTGGGCTGGGAGGCGGCGGATTACAGTCTCTGGGTCACCTACAAGAACCTCATGGCTACGACAGGTGAGGGTCATTCGCGGGGTTACTAATGTTGGTGGGTTAATATGTAATGGTGAAAAAGGACGGGTGAGGTTGGGTTAGGTTAAGTTGGTGTGTGTGTGTGTGTGTGTGTGTGTGTGTGTGTGTGTGTGTGTGTGTGTGTGTGTGTGTGTGTGTGTGTGTTTAGTTTTAGAGGACAAGCAAGTTTATTCTTTATCACTTTCATATTTTCTAACTTAATTGTCATGAAGGAAAAGAAAAGAACAAGATTATTTACTCTCTCTCTCTCTCTCTCTCTCTCTCTCTCTCTCTCTCTCTCTCTCTCTCTCTCTCTCTCTCTCTCTCTCTCTCTCTCTACTAATTCCCCCTGTCTTCCTCCCCCAGGGTCCCTCGTGGCGGTCCCCCTGCTGAGTGGCCACCTCGGGGTTCCTGACATCGTGTTGGCACTGGTAGGAGCCACGTCAGGGATTCTGGAATACGTCATCTACGGTTTTGTTTCCCAGGCCAGACCGTTTCTTCTCTGGATCGGTGAGTGTGTGTGTATGTGTGTGTGTGTGTGTGTGTGTGTGTGTGTGTGTGTGTGTGTGTGTGTGTGTGTGTGTGTGTGATTATGTCTTTTACTTGTTATACTTCTTCATTTTTCTTCGTCTTCTTCTTCTTCTTCTTCTTCTTTTTCTTCTTCATCTTCTTCTTCTTCTTCTTCTTCTTTTTCTTCTTCATCTTCTTCTTCGACCTTTGGCTACCTATATCCTCCTCCCTGACCTAACCATCCCTCCCTCCCTCCCTCCTTCAGGCCCTCTGGCGGCGCTGCTCCTCAACTCCTGCACCATTGCTCAGCGCTCCATGATGACCAAATTTGTGGCCAATGACGAAATAGGTGAGTCAACTTAAGCCAACTTGACCTAACGTAAAGAAACCTAACCTATTCTAACCTAACTTAACCAAAACTAACCAAACGTAGCCCAACCTAACCTAACCTAACCTAACTTATCTTATCTAAATCTAACTTAATATAACCTAATCTAACCTAACCTAACCCAACCTAACCTAACTTAACCTAACTTAACCTCACCCAACCTAACCTAACTTAATATAACCTAACCCAACCTAACCTAACTTAACAAACTCCAAAAATATTTCACAATCAAACAAGAAAGTTACACCAATTCAAACTTTAATTCCTTCTTCTTCGCCTTCGTCAGGTAAAGTATCCGCAGTGCTTGGTGCCCTGGACGGGATGATGCCCATGGTGAACTCTGCCCTCTACACCGCCGTCTACCACGCCTCCGTCAGCCTTTTCCCCTCGGCTCACTTCTTCCTGGGGGCCGCAGCGAGTGCCCTCATGCTCGTCTTCTTCTGGTGAGTGACGAGTGGCGGGTCTTCTGGGGGTCTTGAGTAGCAAATCAGGAGTGATTGAGTCAGTCTTGTTGGTTCTAATGAGTGAGTGACCATTTGAGTGACGAGAGACGAGTCATGAGGCAATGCTGAGGGTAATGCTGAGTGATGCTTGAGTCAGTTTTGGAGAGTGAAGAGTAGTGAATGATTGGATGAGTCTTGGTGGTTCTGTTGGGTGATGCTTGAGTCAGCTTTGAAGTTAAGAGTCGTGGATGGTTGTGTCTGCGCTGCTTTGGTTCCTGCTTCGGGTTCAGCTTCCCGGAGAAAGTCGCAGGAATGATGAGGCAGGACAGTCACAACACACTTCACCAGCTAACACTTGCTAACACTGCTAACACGGCCCTTCTCTCCCCTCAGTGCCCTGCGGTGGGCAGACAAGTCAGGCCAGTATGACGTGGAGAGCGCCAAGGTCACCCCGAAGAAGGGCCCCGTGTCCAACAAGACCCTGGTGATGCGAACCAACTCCTGGTGGGTGACCAGCGACGCCCTGGCACTGGCACTGTCCACAGGTGAACATCCCACCACCCTCGCCTCCCGCCACGCCCGCCAGGAGCTCCCGCAGTGCCAGGCTAGCCAGAGCATGCCCCCGCAGCACTCTTTGATAAGGGAAGTGTTGCACGAGGAGCCTGAATGCCAGGAAACAGTGCCACAGAGCCAGGCAGCAGAACCAAGGCACTCCCGGAGGCGGCAAGTCATACAGCACCTCAAATCCCTCATCAAAAGCATCGCTGGGCCGCGGCGTGAGTCTTCTGCAGAAGGGAACGATAATGCCCCGGGAAAACTGACCATTGCCAACCTCTTCGTGAACATCAACTCGGTGGCCAGTGGTGTCATCTTCCCGAAGGCGACGCAGCAGCAGCAGCAGGAAGAGGAGAAGGAGGAGGAGGAGGAGGCCGGGGATAAGAAGCTTCCCAGTGACTCCAAGAATACTGCAGGGCGCTCCTCCGCTGAGTCCTGCCCTGTGTGAGGTGACGAAGGGCTGCAGTGAATGTATAATCACTGCTGGACTTCAAACCCAAAGGAACACAAAGAAGGAACAAACAGCAGCAGATGTATTGCCGTAATCCTTCACGAGGTTGTTTGTGTGATACGATACGCTATCTCATCCTAAATAAAGGATGCAGGATAGTAAAGGTGAAGACTCCTCCCCACCCACCCATCAACCCACCAACTAACCGTTCTCTCTAAATGAACGTTTATTTAAGAGGAGGAGGAGGAGGAGGAGGAGGAGGAGGAGGAGGAGGAGAAAGATATCCGAATTATTATAAAAGACAAAAGAAGAAGAGGAAGCATGATAAAGAAGAGCAAGATACGAGGAAACAGAAAAAGCAGATAAGAATTAAGATGCAGAAGGAGGAAGAAAAGGAAAACGAGAGGACAAGGAAGATGATGATGAAGATCATGATGAAGAAGAAGAAGAAGAAAAGAACAAGAACGAGAAAAGAACAACAAGAATGAGAAGAGTGGAAGGAAGATGAAGAAGACGACGAGAAGGAAGAGGAGGAGGAAGAGGAGGAGGAAGAGAAGGAGGAAGAGGAGTAAAAGATAAAATAGGTTACACAATGCCTTCTTGTTTGTATCTAAGTCAGTAGCAGCAGTAACAGTAGCAGTAGCAGTAGCAGTAGCAGTAGTAGCAGCAGTAGCAGTAGAAGCATTAAAAAAAGAAGAAAGTTTTGCCCAATATTGAGATGTACTAGTCTAATGAATATTCTGTGATAGTCAGTCTTGCCGAGAGAGATCCAGAACCCTTCATTGAAACTCTTCTCTCTCACCACATCTGTTTTCAAAGGCCCCAGAGTTGACTTTCCCGAGTTCTCAAGAGTATTTCGCCTCTTAACCCCTTCAGTACTGGGACGCATTTTTATGAGTTTTGGGTTTGATTAGACCATTTTATTGACATTAGGAAGGGTCTTTGGAGGTCAGAAGATTATTGGTTACAGTCTCCACTACTTTAATCCTCCACATGAGTTTCTGAAGGTGTATAAAATCACCAAATAGTAACCAGAAGGAATATGGAAACGTGTCATGGTACTGAAGGGGTTAAGAACACGAAAAGGTTGGTTATCTGTCACTACTTACGAGAAATTACTTTGAAAAATTTGTGTAGCTTCAATTAGAGCCTTCTGGAAGTGTGTGTGTGTGTGTGTGTGTGTGTGTGTGTGTGTGTGTGTGTGTTTCGGGGGTGGGTGTTTTTGGTTTATTGTTTATGAGATCGTGCCATACACCTTGTGCTTAATTTATTGCTTGCTTTATTTATGAAGTGTTTGTGTGTCTAATAAATTGTTTTGAGTTGTTATTTGATGTCTTTTGTTTACCCATGGGTATACACACACACACACACACACACACACACACACGGTAGCTCAGTGGTTAGAGCGCTGGCTTCACAAGCCAGAGGACCGGGGTTCGATTCCCCGGCCGGGTAGAGATATTTGGGTGTGTCTCCTTTCGCGTGTAGCCCCTGTTCACCTAGCAGTGAGTAGGTACGGGATGTAAATCGAGGAGTTGTGACCTTGTTGTCCCGGTGTGTGGTGTGTGCCTGGTCTCAGGCCTATCCCAAGATCGGAAATAATGAGCTCTGAGCTCGTTCCGTAGGGTAACGTCTGGCTGTCTCGTCAAAGACTGCAGCAGATCAAACAGTGAAACACACACACACACGCATATACACACACACACACACACACACACATCAAATAAGATAAAAACTGACACGATGAAAAATTTTGAAGAACACTCACAAAAAGACGACGACGATGATGACAATAATAATAATAATAATAATAATATGTAATAATAATAATAGTAACAACAACAACAATAACAACAACAGCAATAATAATAATAATAATAGTAATAATAATAATAATAATAATAATAATAATAATAATAATAATAATAATAATAATAAGAAGAAGAAGAAGAAGAAGAAGAAGAAGAAGAAGAAGAAGAAGAAGATTGGCGAACGGAAGAGAATAAAAGTATACAAAACTAACAAAAGATATTGTTGACGCGATACTTACTGGTACAGGAAGGAAAAAACATTCAACAATAAAAAAAAATAAAAAATATAAAAAAAATACTTTGTCTCGAAACTCTTTGATCCGACCCGATCCCAACACCCCTTCTCCCCCCACACCGACTCATCCATCCTCTTTTCCTTTGTGCATCATCCTCACAATATCCTGACACATAAACGACCACAGGCACGCTTATCAATCACTTTCCTTCACACCAGCGCCGAGACCAGACCGAGCCGAGACCTCCAGCTCCACAACACCACAGCACCACAACACCACACCGCCATGAGAGTGACATACTGACGCAGTAGTGGTGACAATACCAGTGTGAAGATAATAGTGACAATGATAGTGAAAGTCATAATGGTTCTAAATCTCTTAACTACGTTGAGTGCGTGGCCTCCTCCTTCTTCTCTTCTTCCTCCTTCTTGTCTTCTTCCTCCTTCTTCTCTTCCTTCTCCTCATCCTCCTTTTCCAGTTGTATCTAAGGACACAGTACAGCGTCCACGTTTAGAGGAGGATTGTTTGCAAGGACAAGATAAAGAACTAGAAGAAGTGGTAGAAGAAAAATTAGAAAAGAACAAGAAGAAATAGAAAAACAAGAAACTAAAGAACTAGACGAAGAACAAGAAGAAGAACTAGAAGAATCAAAACCTGAAGAAGGACAAGAAAAAGAAGAAAAAGAAATAGAAAAGGAAGAAGAAAAAGAAGAAAAGAAAAAGAAGAAGAAGAAGAAAGACAAGTACAAGAAAAAGAACAAGAACAAGAACAAGAACTAGAAGAAGAACAAGAAGAAAAAGAACAAGAAGAAAAGAAAAGAAAGAGAGTGGAAAGCAATAAAAAGGGGAATGAAAAGGAAAAGGAAAGGGTAGCGAAACAAGAGACAAAGACAACTGCTGATGACGATGGAGACAAGAGAAAAGGGGAAAGAAAAGAAATAAACAAAACAAGATGTGATAATGAAAAGGAACATTACTACACAAGTAATAACAAACACATGAGAGAGAGAGAGAGAGAGAGAGAGAGAGAGAGAGAGAGAGAGATTTATATTAGACTCTAGATTAGGTCAAGTTTGGATAAAGTTTGCCATTTATTCATTTATCGTCTTATATATTTCCATTTATCTATTTATTTTTGCATTTCCGTGCTTGCGTTATTATTTATCTTTTTTGTTTATAATCGTTGTTTTTAAAGTGTGCATGTATTTTGTTGATTTAATTGCAATTTTTTTTCACTTCTTGGCGAGATTCTGACAAAAAAAAAAACATTCTCCTTTTCCCTTTGTTGACAGCGTCCACACAGGATGGAGACACGATGCAGTGGATTCTCTATGGTAACTCACTTCGTAATAAAACAGTATTCACTACTTTATCTTTACTCTCTCTCTCTCTCTCTCTCTCTCTCTCTCTCTCTCTCTCTCTCTCTCTCTCTCTCTCTCTCATCTCTCTCATCAATTTGTTAAGAAACAGTATTCATTTCTCTACCTTACCCTCTATGGTATTCTCTCTCTCTCTCTCTCTCTCTCTCTCTCTCTCTCTCTCTCTCTCTCTCTCTCTCTCTCTCTCTCTCTCTCTCATCATAACCATCAGATAAGGAGAGTCGCTCACTAAAATCACAAAAGCACTCTTCAAAATTCCCTAACACATGTCCCAATAACTTCCACTACAGCCAGTCAAAAGTCAAACAGTCACTAGAACCATTAAAATCACCCTTGAAAACCCCAACAACTTCAAGCACAATCTGTTAAAGTCAAACAGTCACTAGAACCATAAAAACATCCTTGAAAAACAACACTGAACTCCGCTAAAGACTGTTGGAGTGTCAGAGTAGTGAAAGAGTTCAGACAATGACGAGTTTAAAAATGTGGTTTTCCATTTTTGTTTTTCTTGTTTACAGTTGTGGAAATCGTGTCGGGGTTGCTCTTCATCCTTTGTATCATCTGCCTACTGCGCAGAAGGATTAATTATGGCTGAAAATAGAATCAGCAGAACCAACAGCAACAACAACAACTACAACAACAACGACAATGACGCTATCACATCTGCTAACGCCTGTAATAGTGATAGCAATAAGTAGTAGTGGTAATGGTGCTAACGATCACATCAGGATGATCTTCCGCAGCGACAGCATCATGAAGTTCATCTCCCAAATAGTTGATCTTGTTCGTCAACATGATCTTTGCTGCAGGAAGCACTGATGACCCTGAATCTCTCACGTGTGTGTAATCTGCACGGGGACTGTCATTCAAAATGGACCTTTTATTTATTTATTCATTTATTTAGTTTGTTGTTCTTTCTGTTATCCTTGGCCAGATTTCTCCTCTTTCATTGAAGAAAAAAAAAACTAATTCGTACTTTAAGAAATAAAGGAAAGCTTGTAGTGTGCCCTAATTTGTACATTTTCTTCTACAATACATTTTCTCATTTTCAAGCACACACTTTTCCATTTCTTTTCATTCTATAAAGTTACATTTATCTTATACACATTTTCATGTGGTACGCACGTCTTCTATCCTTTTTCATTGTTTTCCTTCTTCCACTTTCCACCATGACACAAGTACCTACACGTACACCAATATATCTATGCCATATGTAAAGTTGTATCATGTTGTATGCATTCAGTCAAATTAGTTTCTTCTGTGTATGTTTTCGCCAATAAATCGGAGCTTGAGGGAGCGTGGAACCTCCTTCGGGATCTGTAGTCATCATGTCTCTCGGTTGTTAAACCATCAGCAAAACTCCTGTGGCAAAGTCACTAGGACAACCTCCACCTCCACACTATCAAACCCACCCTGGGCTTGACTGAGACCAATTTAATCAGAGCGTTGTGATGTATGTGTATATATTATCCTATTTATTTTGTACTCTGTAAATATTTGAACAATGTATGAATGTAAATAAAAGTATGAGCGTGTGTATGATGCGAATGTTTTCCCTATCCATGTATATGTGCAATACGTAGTGATGCTACGTAGCCACCCTGAGTGCTTGTGAGTTATCCCTTCCTCCCCCATGCCCTGACAAAGGACCATAGTTTTGAGATAGGAGTAAGATCACTGTGTGAATGAAGCGTGTTTCAGAATTTGAGTATGTATATAATGTTAATATCTAAAAAAAAAAATAAATAAACGTAAAAATTAAATGAATAAATAAATAAAATTAATTAAATAAATAAAACAGGCAAAAAAAGCTACATTAAGTAAATAAATAACTGCATGTAGAAATCAAAGAAAATTAAAATAAAGAAAAAACATTGAAAAAAGCCTAATACCCATGTTATATAGTTTGATGGCAAAAAAAAAATAAATCAATAAAATAAAATAAAAAAGGAAATAAAAAGATGCTTTCAGTAGTCTGTTGCTTAACCTTAGAGAATCCTGCATCGCCTGGTGTTACTGCGAGATTTGGGCGAGGCAAAGCAAAATGGAAAGATCTGCCTGAAACCTCTTAACGGACTAGTAACGGCGGGAATTACTTGGCTCCCATTTGACCAACATGAAGGGCAGTTTTCCACACTTAAACCTGCGATAAGCCATCAGACCGACACGTGGCAGTCTCTGTAATGCTATGTACCTACTACCTATTTCCACTTATCGTTCCCGTCCATAAACTTGCCTAATCATCTTTTCAAAGTTCCTTAATGACAATACTAACAACCTGATTACTGAGTCTGTTCCATTCACGTACCGCCGCTGTCCTGCACCTCAAGCACATGCATTCAGAAGGCCCCAGTTGAGGTGACACGAATTTTTAAGGGTGTTGTAATGTTAGAGTGACAGATTGACAAGATTTCTATTGGGGGGACGTGTTTTAACCCCTTCAATACTAAGACGCATTTTTACCGCGAGTTTTGGGGACGATTAGACAATTTTATTTATTAGGAAAAGTTTATGGAGGGCACAAGATTAATGGTTCAGGGTCTTCACTATTTCAATCCCTACTTAAATTTCTAAAGTTGTATAAATTCACCTAATGGTAACTAAAATTAATACGAAAACGTGTCCATGATACTAAAGGGGTTAAGGGTCTTTTTAATGATAGAGTGACAGATTAACAAGATTTCTACTGGGGTGACACGTTTTTAAGAGCTTTTTAATGATAGAATGACAGATTAACAAGATTTCTACTGGGGTGACACGTTTTTTATGGGTGTTTTTAATGTTAGAATGACAGATTAACAAGATTTCCATTCTGCATTAAGAGGATAAACACTCCTGAGAAAACGGATTGTCTCTGTGATTCGTGGTGAGAGAGGAAAGTGTTTGTGTGAAGGGAAAATGAGGAGAAAGGGGCGTGGTTGCCTATTTGTTTGTAATGGGACTAAACCTAATTTCCTGTGTATTTTTTCTCTGAGATGTAAGTTATATATATATTTTTGCTTGTTTGTTTGTTTATCCTAATGTGTGTGTGTGTGTGTGTGTGTGTGTGTGTGTGTGTGTGTGTGTGTGTGTGTGTGTGTGTTAACTATGATGGACAAGGAAAAAATAGAACAACTTAGTAACTCAGTGATAAAAAAAAGAAAAGAAAATTATAATGATGATAAAATGACAACACAACAACAACAACAACAACAACAACAACAACAGCAGCAACAACAACAACAAGTGACTAATTATCAACATCTACCCTTCAGTTCCTCCAAGTCAGCCGATGGCTCTCTATCAAAACACTTCCCATGTTCCTTAATCAAATCCTTCACTCTCGTTTTATTTCCAACAGAGACCCAAGTCATGACACCCTCCCTCCCCCCCCCCACTCACTTCACGATTAGCCCTGACCAGTGACCACGTGACTAGGATTGCCAGATTTTCGAGAGCAAAAGATGGCAAGTTGGTTCCAATAATATGCCAAAATAGCACCAAATAGTGACAAAGTTTATTATATGCATACAAATAGCGCACATGAAAAAAAAAAAAAAAAAAAAAAAAAATATATATATATATATATATATATATATATATATATATATATATATATATATATATATATATATATATATATATATATATATATATATATATATATATATATATATATATATATATATATATATATATATATATATATATATATATATATATGGTTGTTATTGCGCAGGAGTGAGTAATAGACGTGTGCGAGCGTGTTCCGCTGCCTTTTTGGGCGGACGGGGGGATAAACCTGAAGGACTCCAGTGAAACTTATATGTGGTGATGGATAAAGTGACGGTGCACACAGTGATTGCGATCAACAATACTCTGCTGCCGTGATTAGTCTACTAAATAAGTCTAAGTATTGTGTGAGCGAAGTGTAGCGGCTGCTGGGCTGCTGCGAGGTGGCGTCGCTGTTGACCTCCTTTCACCTTATCGTGGTGTAGGTGTCGTGCGTCACGCTCGCCCCTTTACCCAGGCTGCTTAAGCCCGTGTCACACGATCGCTCGTCACGTGACAGCATGCTCGACGACACGTCGCGGGAAATAATAGCACAGGCCGCACATCTCAAGGGAGATGATAACGACGCCACGCGGCACGAGCGGCAGAGGAACAACAAAACAAACAGCAGAACAAGCGAAATCACCAAGCAGGGATGCCAATAACAGAGCTATTTTAGCGGTGGCAGTCTGTGTTCTGTGTATTTGCTTTGCAAGAAGAATGAGTAAAGCAGCAGAGGAGGAGGAGGAGGAGGATATGAACACGAAAATGGTTAGCTAGAAGAGCATGGCCGACGTGCCGACCCACAGCAGGGCTGCCGGATGACCTGTCGCAGTGCACCATCATGGCATCACCAACAGCATGCTGTGGTACATGATCAACATGGCCAAAGATGACCTGGTGGAGGCGGTGTGTGGCCATTATAACCACGACACCATAGTGGCTGCCAGAGACCTCTACTGTAAGGTTGTACCGCCTATAGAGGGTCGAAAATTACAAGACGGATGTGCAGGGACGGGAAGGCCAGCGTAGCAACCATTCTCGACTTTATGCACGAGACACCGAGTGATGCCCACCACCTCCTCGTGTGTTTGGACATCAGTGACACCTTCCCCCACCAGAATCATCGGCACCACTGACAACGTGTCGCTGCATCACCAAGTCCAGGCGCTCCGCCCTGCTATGCCTTCTGCTGTGATCGTTTCAGCTGTAGCAGGAGCGGGGCTCCATCCAGCGGCGCTGTTGTGCTTCCTGCTACTGTTGTTACCGTGGTTGTGGAAAGCGGTGGCTTGCGGCCTGCTGTGCCTTTTGCCTTTGCTGGTCCTGCTGCTGTTGGTGTCGGTGGGTGTGTTGGCCAGGCACTGGGCGGGAGCTACACTGATGTGGCAAGGCTGCGACCACCGCGCCGCCCGGCCATAACTGAGAATGCTTCCTCTGCTTCCACGTCTGCTCAACAGAGTTTTAACGACAGAGGAGAAGGCACAACAAGCCTAAGCCACAGGAGGCGGGGACAGGTAATCCTGTGAGACAGGCACCACAGTCTGCGCGAGAATATGGGTGGGAGGAAGTAGTCTAGGCCGAGTGGGCGCTTTGGTGCCCCACACCATGCCAGGCGCTTGTGAGGCACCTTCCAGCAGAGGAGCTGCTGGATTATGTCAAGGTTCTGCTCCAGGACGACGGAATGGAAGCGGAGACACTGTGGAGGCGGGGCACTGCCGTGTTTGTGAGAACAGCAGTGAGCTGGCACCGTCACAAGCTGTTCAATAGGTATAACTGAGACGCGCACGTGCACATAAGGCGATACTATCAGCGAGAGGTGCGACCACATGTTGCATTGAGCATGGGTGATGCAGAGTGCTTCTGTTTTGCAGTGGTGTTGAAAGGAAGCAAGAAAAGATAAAATAAAAATCAACATGGCCAGTAACTTCAAAATATGCACTTTCACCTGCCAAGGTTTTAACAGCAGTGTGCCACAAATGAGGCACCTATGCGGCCAGGCGGCCCTGGTGGCGCTCGTGGCGCTGTGTGGGGATTGTGGTGTATCATCACAAAATCATCACAATATTTAAGTTTCCCTTATTACATGAAGTTTTCTGTAATGTAAATCAAAACTAACAAAAGATATCCTGGATACGATACTTACTCTAACAGGAAGGAAGAAAAATGTAACAATGAAAAATATCAAGTATGTACAACAACAATGTGTCTAAGTTGAATTCCATGCCGTTATCCCGCCCAACCCCCACCAAACCACACCCCCACCCCACCACCCTACCACCCCACCACCCCACCACCCCGCCTCATCCTTCATTTGTCATCGTCGCAACATCCTGAGTCTACAAATCCAAAGAATAAACATGCACCACCCCGCTTGTCAATCACTTCACGCCGAAACAGCGCCGAGACCGGACCGAACCGGGACCTCCAGCTCCACAACACCACAGCACCACAACACCACAGCGCCATGAGAGTGACAGACCGACGCAGTAGTGGTGACAGTAATACCAGTGTGAAGATAATGGTGACAGTGATAGTGGAAGTCATAATGGTTCTAACTCTCGTGACTACGGTGACTGCTCGGCCTCATACAACTACTACTGTTACTATTACCACTACTACTGATTCTTCTATTTCTACTCCTCCTCCTCCTCCTCCTTCTCCTCTTCTTCTTCCTCTTCCTCCTCCTTCTCTTCTTCTTCCTCCTCCTCCAGCTTCACCAAAGAACACAGTACAGATTCCAAATATAGAGAAGGATGGTTTGCAAGGACAAGACAAGGAGAAGGGAAGATAACAGAAGATAACAGTAAAGGAGAGGAGGAAGGAAATCCAGAAGAGGTCGAGGAAACACAAGAGGAGAGGGAAGAACAAGAAGAACAAGAGGAACAAGAAGAACAACAACAAGAACGAGAAGAAGAACAAGAAGAACAAGAAGGAAAAGAAGAACAAGAGGAAGAGAAGAGGATAGAAGTGGGAAGCAATAAAAAGAAACATGGGAAGGAGAACAAAATCAGAGAAAATCACAATAAAAGTAACAACAAACACGAGAGAGAGAGAGAGAGAGAGAGAGAGAGAGAGAGAGAGAGAGAGAGAGAGAGAGAGAGATTTCCATTAGACTATTAGATTAGGTCAAGTTTGGATAAAATTTGTTATTTATTCATTTATTCTCTTATTTATTTACATTTATCTATCTATTTTTTTTTTTTTTTTTTTGCATTTCCGTGCTTGCTTTATTTATCCATGTTGTTTATCATTATTGTTTTTTTTTAAAGCGTGCTTGTATTCTTTTATTATTCTTTATAATTATTTTTTTTTTTTCATGGCAAAATTCTGCTTACAAAGATTTCAAAGCATTTTTCTTTTCCTTTTGTCGACAGCGCCCATACAGGATGGAGGCGACACACACTCGGACCCCTTCAGTGACTCAATTCGTAAGAAAAAATAGCATACATTCAATTCTCTCTCTCTCTCTCTCTCTCTCTCTCTCTCTCTCTCTCTCTCTCTCTCTCTCTCTCTCTCATCAATTCGTATAAGAAACAGTATTCACTTTTTTTATCTTACTCTTTATAGTATTCACCTCTCTCTCTCTCTCTCTCTCTCTCTCTCTCTCTCTCTCTCTCTCTCTCTCTCTCTCAAGAAAAAACGGTATTCACTTTTCTATCTTACTCTCTATATAGTATTCATTTCTCTATCTTTAATTTCTCTCTCATCATCAAATGCGGAGAGTCGCTCACTAGACTCATGAAAGCACTCTTCAAAATTCCCAAGCACGTGTTGAATCGTTACTAGATTAATAACTTCCTTCAGACCCTCAATAGCTTGCATTACAACCCGTTAAAAGTGCTCAATCTTTGTTAAACTATTACTAGAACCATGAAAACACCCTTGACAGTTCCAATAACTTCCACTACAGCCTGTTAAGAGTCAAAAGGTCACTAGAACCATAAAAAAAAAAAAAACATCCTTGAAAACCCCAATAACTTCCAACACAGCCAGTCAGAAGTTAAACGATCACTGGAACCATAAAAACATCCTTGTTAAACGTTAAACGGTCACTAGAACCATGAAAGCACCTTTGAAAATCCCAGTAACTTCCAGCACAACCTGTCAAAAGTCAAGCTGTTACCAGAACCATAAAAACACCCTTGAAAAAAATCCACTGAATTACCACAAGAGGCTGGAATGTCAGGGTAGTTGAAACGCTGAAGACTTAACCCCTTCAGTACCAGGATGCGTTTTCATATTCTCCTTACTATTTGGTGACTTTTTTACAGCCTCAGAAACTTATGTGGGGATTGAAATAGTGAAGACTCTAGCCATTAATCTTCTGACCTCCATAGACAGTTCATAATCTAAAATAAATCGTCTAATTGTACCTAATTTCGTGGTAAAAAAAAAAAAGCGTCACAGTACTGAAGGAGTTAAAGATACAGTGGAACCATGCGTGCTTTGGGGTCTGAGGGGTCTCCAAGCGCACGACTTCGAATCCTGTCCACGGTCGGAGTGTAGGTTGGGCTTCCTCACTCGGGGCAATGGTTTCCTAGCGGGTGGGCTTTGAGATAGGAGGTGCCACATTTAAGTATCCCCTTTAGCCCATAATTTCCCGTGAAAAGCCCACATGGATTTAAGAAAAAAATAAATGTTTTTTTTTTATTGTTTTTATTGTTTTCAGTTAAGGACACCGTGTGGGGGTTGCTGTCTATTCTTTGTGTCGTTTTCCTGTTGGGCGTAAGGATAGTGGTTGGCCGGCTGCTTGGAAATGGATCCTGCAGAAACAACAACAACAGCAACAGCAACAGCAACAGCAACAGCAACAGCAACAGCAACAGCAACAGCAACAACTACAGCAACAACTACAACTACAACTACAACTACAACTACAACTACAACTACAACTACAACAACAACAACTAACAACAACAATAACAACAACAACAACAACAACAACAACAACAACAACAATAGATAACAACAACAACAACAACAACAATAAATAACAACAACAACAACAACAACAACAACAACAACAACAACAACAACAACAATAACAAACAACAACAACAAATAACAACAACAACAACAACAACAACAACAACAACAACAACAACAACAACAACAACAACAACAACAACAACAACAACAACAACAACAACAACAACAACAACAACAACAACAACAACAACAACAACAACAACAACAACAACAACAACAACAACAACAACAACAACAAACAACAACAACAACAACAACAACAACAACAACAACAACAACAACAACAACAACAACAACAACAACAACAACAACAACAACAACAACAACAACAACAACAACAACAACAACAACAACAACAACAACAACAACAACAACAACAACAACAACAACAACAACAACAACAACAACAACAACAACAACAACAACAACAACAACAACAACAACAACAACAACAACAACAACAACAACAACAACAACAACAACAACAACAACAACAACAACAACAACAACAACAACAACAACAACAACAACAACAACAACAACAACAACAACAACAACAACAACAACAACAACAACAACAACAACAACAACAACAACAACAACAACAACAACAACAACAACAACAACAACAACAACAACAACAACAACAACAACAACAACAACAACAACAACAACAACAACAACAACAACAACAACAGCAATGTCACGGCGGGTGCAAGTAACATGTGTAACTGCAATGACGCTATCACTTCTGTTAACATCGGTAACCTTAATAGTAGTAGTAGTAGTAGTAGTGGTACTGGTGGTGGTGGTAACAGTAGTAGTAGTGATGGCAATGTTGCTAACGACATCAATAACATCTTCCGTAGCGGCGTCATTGTATCGTTAACCTCTCAAATAGTTGATATTGTTCTTCAACACATTTTTGGTGAAGGAAACGCAGATGACCTTAGACCTCTCATGCGCGTGTAACCTGCACGGGACTGCCATTCAGTGGGTGTGGTGAATGGAAATGAGTAATGAGGTGATTAGTGTATTGCCTCTGTGAACCAGCGAGAGTGGATTCACAGCGATTCCAGCTTAAGATTCAGTTTCGTTGCGATTGTGCCATTTGGCTTCACTCTGTCAAAGGGTGGCGTTCTCTCAGTGCACATTTGTCTTTATTAATGTTGAATTAAGCTTTATGTTAAGGAGGCAGTGACTTTGAAGCACACACAATTCATTCATCATTGATAAAGACAGGTATGCAGTTAAGACGACGCCAGCCAGAGCGAAGCCAAACAACACAATCGGAACGAGACTGAATCGAAAGCTAGAATGGTTCTGAATCAACACTCGGTGGTTCACAGATGCAAAACACTAATTACCTCATTGCTCATTTCCATTCACCACATTCATCCTTACAATAATAAAAAACCAAAATCTTTACGAAGCACCACAGTTGACCTTTATTTATTTCTCTCCTTCTGTTACCCTGCCTAGCTTTTCCCTCTTACATAAAAAAACTACATAATTCGTACTTTAAGAGACCATTAGATCTACACGTGGCAGTCTCTGTAATGATATGTACTACCTACTACCTATTTCCACTGATCATCCCCGTCCATAAACTTACCTAATCCTAAAGCTCCCTAATGACCGAGTCCGTTCCATTCACCTACCACTGCTGTCCTGCACCTCAACCACGGGCATTCAGAAGGCTCCAGTTGAGGACTTGAGGTGACACGTAATTTTAAGAGCGTTTTTAATGATAGTGGCAAATTAACAAGATTTCTATTGGGGTGACACGTTTTTAAGAGCGCTTTTAATGTTAAAGTGACAGATTAACAAGGTTTTTACTGGGATGACACGTGTTTTAAGAGCGTTTTTAATGATAATGACAAATTAACAAGATTTCTATTGAGGTGACACATTTTTAAGAGCGCTTTTAATGTTAAAGTGACAGATTAACAAGGTTTTTACTGGGATGACACGTGTTTTAAGAGCGTTTTTAATGATAATGACAAATTAACAAGATTTCTATTGGGGTGACACGTTTTTAAGAGCGCTTTTAATGTTAAAGTGAGATTAACAAAACTTCTACTACTGAGAACACGAGTAGTCTCTGTGGCTTCGGAAATGACTCATGGTGAGAGAGCAGTGTTTCAGGATACTGGCCTGGCAATGAAGGGAGAAGGATGGGCAATGGAGAAGGGAGGGCAATGAAGCGTGGTTGCCTACTTGTGCTCATAATAGGACTGAACATAATTTCATGTAATGTAGCTTTTCTCCGAGATGAAATAATATATTTTCTTGGTTTCCTTGTTTGTTTGATTGTCCTACTTCGTGTGTGTGTGTGTGTGTGTGTGTAATTCACTGTTTGATCTGCTGCAGTCTCTGACGAGACAGCCAGACGTTACCCTACGGAACGAGCTCAGAGCTCATTGTTTCCGATCTTCGGATAGGCCTGAGACCAGGCACACACCACACACCGGGACAACAAGGTCACAACTCCTCGATTTACATCCCGTACCTACTCACTGCTAGGTGAACAGGGGCTACACGTGAAAGGAGACACACCCAAATATCTCCACCCGGCCGGGGAATCGAACCCCGGTCCTCTGGCTTGTGAAGCCAGCGCTCTAACCACTGAGCTACCGGGTGTGTGTGTTAACAGTAACGGAAAAGGAAAAAATAAAAACGCAGTAATAAAAAAAAAAAAAAAAAACGGAAAAGTAAAGATAGATAATGAAAAAAGAAAGCAAAGACAACAATCATAACAACAACAACAACAACAACAACAACGTGACTATAATATCAACACTCACCCTTTAGTTCCTCAAAGTTAACAGGTACCTCCTTTTTCAATCACTTCCCACGTTCCTTCAAATCCTTCACACTTCGTTTCCTGATAAGCACGTGAGCCGAAGACAACACTCTCCTCCTTCCACTTCACAAGGAGTACTGACCAGTGACCACGTGACCAAACCAGCCCGCTTTGCAGCCTCCCTACGCATATTCCCTTGTGGTTGGAACATTTGTCATTTATTTTGCCCTATATACCTGCGTGTTCCGTGTATATTTTGTATATTCCCTACTTTTATTTTTTTCTTTATACCATGTGGGCTTTCCATGGGAATTTATGGGCTAAAGGGGATACTTTTTGGGTACCTCCTATCTCAAAGCCCACCTGCTAGGAAACCGTTGCCCCGAGTGAGGAAGCCCAACCTACACTCGGACCGTGGACAGGATTCGAGCCCGTGCGCTTGGAGACCCCTCGGACCCCAAAGCACGCATGGTTCCACTGTACAACGGCGGCCCTATTCCCTATTTTCACTTGTAAATAAACACATTATTGACCTACTGATAAAAACATGGTAAATTTAATCCCTTCAGTACTGGGACACATTTCTATCCCCGCCCCTTGTTCAGTATCATTACGCATTTTCGCATTCCTTCCGGTTACTATTTGATTTTATATAGCTTCAGAAACTCATGTGTGCGATTAAAATGAAGACGGTGGTCATCATCGATCTTCTCACCTCCAAAGACCCTTCCTGATGTCAACAGAATGGTCTAATGGTATACAAGTCTCAAGATAAAAATGTGTCCCAGTATTGAAGTGGTTAATGAGTTTTGAGTACGATAGGACGATATTATTTAGATCAGGAATGGTGCATGGAGGTCAAGACTAATGACCAGAGTCTACACTATTTTAATCCCAACACAAGTATCTGAAGCTGCATAAAATCACGAAATAGTAAGTAGAATGAATATGGAAACGCGCCATGGTACTGAAGAGGTAAATGAAGCGTCACTAGTTAAGATTGATGAGGTGGAGCAAGAGAGAAAGGTTAAGATTAATGGAAGAGATGAAAAGGTGGATTAAAAAGGTGCCTCTTCATTAACAAAGGTAAAGTGGCGAGCAGGTGTGTGTAGGTGTGCTTACAGGTGTGTTCTGTGTCAATATTGTGGGGAATTAAAAACTTTCTTGTGTAAATCATTTTGTCATTATTTGCATTTTTTAAGGTGGAATTTGATACGGAAAAAGATCTAGTGTCGAAAACCATCACCATCACCACCACCACCACCACCACCAACAACAACAACAACAATCAACAACAGTACGATAAAACCAGCATTAAGGAAAAAATATTTACTGAGATTTCCAATAAACAAAGTGACAATTATAACATTACATAATTATGGCAACTGTTTCTTGAGCAATAAAAGAGGAGGAGGAGGAGGAGGATATGAAACTAAAAGCGAAGAAAATAAGGATAAGAAAAACCAAAAAGGACAAGGGAAAAGAGAAGGAAAAGGAAGAAAACTGAAAAAAAGGAGTAGGAGGAGGAGGAGGACAAAAAGGAAAACAAAAACGAGAAACAAGGAACAACGGGAAAAAGGACGAGCGAAAACAAGAAAAAGGAAAATAGGAAAAAAAAGAAAAAAGAAAGAACAAGAACAAGAGGAAGAGAGAAAGAAAAGAAAGAAGGAAGAAAGAAGGAAAAAGGAGAAAAGAAAAAAGAAAAGGAACGAAAAAAAAGAGGAAGAGGAAAGAAGGGCAAGATTTAGTGATGGAACAGACGCAGATTGGAATGAACGAGAACCATATTGCTTTCATTGCACGCCTCCGCCACCAGCTCATCGTTGGTGGACCCGGCAGGGCTCACTATGTACTCCACACCGCTCTGTTACCGGGAAGAGAATCGGATACCATTACTTAGGATCAACACAGAATCATTCAATATTATATAGGATTCAGATACAATTACTTAGGATTAACATAGGATTACTTAAGATTATATAGGATTCAGATTACTTAGGATCAATATAGAATTACTCAAATGATTCAGATACCACTACTGTACTTAGGATTAACACAGGATTACTAAAGATTATATAGGATTCAGATTACTTAAGATCTAACGGGAAGAGAATCAGATACCACTATTTAGGATCAACATAGGATCATTCAAAATTGTATAGGATTCAGATACAATTACTTAAGATTAACATATGATTACTTACGATTATATAGGATTCAGATTACTTAGGATCAATATAGGATTACTCAAAGGATTCAGATACCATTGCTTAGGATCAACATAGGATTACTTAAGATTATGTAGGATTACAAACAAATTACATTACTGCTCGATAATGTAAGATGGTTTCATGCATTTGCTTAGCCAGAGAAGATTAGTAGTCGATTAAAAAGGCGGTTTCACGCACCAAGGGGGAGGAGGAGGAGGAGGAGGAGGAGGAGAATTATAGAAACAAAGGAGGAGGAGGAGGCTATGAATTGCACCATGTATTAACATTTTACAATGTACTAAACACATTATATACATTACATTTCTCTCTCTCTCTCTCTCTCTCTCTCTCTCTCTCTCTCTCTCTCTCTCTCTCTCTCTCTCTCTCTCTCTCTCAGGTTATGTTAAGACTAAGGTTAAGTTAAGACTAAGGTTAAGTTAAGACTAAGGTTAAGTTAAGTCCAAGATAGGTTAAAACTTAGGTAGGTTAAGATTAGTTCAAGTTAAGACTACATTAAGTAAGACTAGGGTAAGTTAAGAATGAGAAAGGTTTAGACTAGCTTAGGTTAAGCAAGATTAGGTTACCTTAAGTTAGATTAGGTTAAAGTTAAGCTAAGTAAGGCTCGGCTAGGTTAGGTGACATAAGGTTAGGCAGACAATCTCACCTGTCTAGCCCTGTCCACGTTGTCTCTGAAGGGGAAGAAGGCGTCTGAGGAGAGAGAGACGCCCTTCAGCTGCTGCGTCCATTCGTCCCGCTCAGCCTGACTCAAGGGCGGCGGCACCTCCTCCAGCACCGCAGCGAACTCTGACTCCGGCATATCTTTACCTGAAGGTGCGGGAAGTGAAAAGGTGTAAGAGGAAGAAAACAACGGAAGAACAAGGAAGGGTGAGGGGAAGAGGAAGAAAACGAAGAAACCACAAGGAAAGGTGTGAGGAAGAGGAAGAAAACGAAGAAACCACAAGGAAAGGTGCAAAAGAAAGAATAAGGAAAGTTGTGAGTAAGAGGTGTGAGTAAGAGGAAGAACAAGGAAAGGTGTAAAAGGAAGAACAAGGAAAGATGAGTAAGAGGAAGAAAAAATAATGCAGAACAAGGTGTGAATAAGACGAAGAACACACAAAAGAAGAACAAATATACTGCACACACGAACACTTTTGAAACTCACATCCCAAAATATGAATAAAAAAAACAGCATTACTTAAAGACAAAGACATGAAAACAACAGCAATTACAACGACAGTAATGAAACGCAATTTAAAAAAACGCGACAGATAGATGACGAAGCAATGACTAATAGAAAATGTGGCAGGAAATGAGAGTGCAGAACGAACAACGGATGAAGAAGTTGTAAAAAAACCGGAAACGTAAACAGACAGACAAAAGTAGAGATAATAATAATAACTAAAAGAAAATGAGGATAGAGAAAAAAAATACATGGATCAAGAGAGAGAGAGAGAGAGAGAGAGAGAGAGAGAGAGAGAGAGAGAGAGACTAACAAACAGACACTCACCCACAGTCCCGCCTACGTAGTTGTCAATGGCGTTGGATTTCTCAGCCCTCTTCACCCCAGCCTTGAATTTCAGCCCCAGAACGCGAGGGTGGTGACGCATCCACCTGCAGAACCACCACCACACACACACACACACACACACACACACAGCAATAGTTACCCTAAAACACGAAAAATAAACCAACAAAAGTCACACACCATTACTCTAAAATTACTTAATCTAACCCAACAAAACAGACAAACTAATTATCACCCTATGAAACTAATATTAAACCAACTAACACACACACACACACACACACACACGAATGGTTACTTAATAAAATCTAACCAAACGCAAGCAAAACCCCGAGATGTACCAAAAAGCAATAAAACAAGCCATTGAAACAGACACACACTAACAATTACCCTGAAATATTATACATAACCAACAAAACACACAGACGTCAATCATTACACAGAAAATACTAACCATGACCCAACAAAATACATGGAAACAATTTATTATCATGATTAAAAACGATAAGAAGCAAACAAAACAGGCGTATATACCAATTATTAGCCCCAAAACTGCTATAAAACCCAATTCTTACCTTACAAATACAAACCCTAAACCGTCACACATCATTATTCCCCTACATGACCACAAGTTATCACCCTAAATAAAGCGATAAGCAAACAAAACACAGGCGCACGAACTACTATCCCAAAACAGCTAAAATCACCAATTCTTACCTTAGAAATACAACACAAACCCAAAAACAGTCACACATCATTATTCCCCTAAAAAAACGATAACCCCCAAAAACAGTCACGCCGGGAGGAGGAGGAGGAATACAAAGGAAGACAAACAGCAACAGACCCTTAGGTCCTTACTAGGCTGTTTGTGAAAACTATCTACTAACTACCAGTGGTAGAGACAGGACAGCAAAGCAGAAGGCTCCTCCCACCTGCCCCTCCCTCCAGCCGAGGCTGGCAGGAAAAAAAGGCGAAACCATGTGATATTAAAAAATCACATGGAATTTTAGTAGAGTGAAAAGGAAATGTGTAATCTACGTCTGACTACTTGTGTTTGTGGGGGAAAGTGTTAACGCTTGGTGAATGTCATGTGGTGTGTGCATTGTGTACGTGGATGCACAGTGTGTATGTCGAATGGGTGGTGCGGCAGCCTTGCCTGGCGCTTTCTAGGGAGGCAGCAGTCAATCAGGCCCCAGCTCCGTTCAATCCACTGAGATAGCATACTTTCCCTGTAGGGACGCCGTACGCTGATAACCCCTTGCAACATTGATCCCTGGTACTTAGTTCCCGATGATGATCAATGGTTGACAAGGCCCTCTCCAAACACAGCCCGTCACAGGTCGAGAGTAGTAGTAGTGACCGTTCACTCTGGGCTATCTGTGCGTGTATGCAGTGTAGTGTAGTATGTATGTAAACACAGTGTGGAGTCAAAAAGGTGGTGCGGCAGCCTTGCCTGGCGCTTTCAAGAGAGGCAGCAGTCAATCAGGCCCCAGCTCCGTACAACCACTGTAAAAGTGCACTTCCCTTTAAAGGGCGCCGCACACTGTATGGTTACCCCCTGCAGCGGTGACCCTGGTACCTTAAATCCCGATGATGGTCACCTACTGTCAGGGCTCTTGACTATCCACAGCCCTTCACAGATCGAGAGTAAAAGTAGTGACCGTTCACTCCGGGCTATCTGTGTCATGTATGGAGGGTGAGAGTAATTTAAACTAACGGGCAATTTAATTCACGATCAGAGGCCCGGGAGATAAAAGAAAAAGCGCAAATTATTCGGAAATGAATAGCGACAACCGGGGATTACATTCAAAGTATTTATCGAGGCGAACTTTGAACGTTTCGATAGTACCTGAGTTGACAACATTTGATGGCAGACCATTCCATATATTGACTATGCGATTAAAGAAAAAGTGTTTGACTTCATTTGTTACAAAGCGCTTACCAACAATTTTGAAACCATTGCTTCTGGTGACATTTGACTGGTCGACTGATACGTATTTTTGAATATTCATATTTGCAAACCCATTAAAAATTTTGAAAAGCATGATAAGGTCGCCTCTTACTCTCCGTTTCTCAAGAGAAAATAAATTTAATTCCTTTAGGCGTTCCTCGTAGGATTTGTTCCGCAACCTTGGGATCATTTTTGTTAATCTGCGTTGTATTTTTCTAATTTTTCAATATCTTTTTGTAATACGGTGACCAAAACTGAACATTGTATTCGAGATGTGGACGGACGAGTGAGTTATATAATGTTAATATTATTTTTCAGACTTGAAAGTGAAAGATCGTCCAATGAAACCAACTAATTTATTCGCAGTTTTGACGACTTCAGTACAGTGTTTGCTAGGCTTGAGGTCTGCTGAAACAATGACACCAAGATCTTTTCTTTGTCCACACTCGTCATTGGGATATCATTCATCTTGTATGTCGCCTGAGGATTTTGATTTCCTATGTGTAAAACGTGGCATTTATCTATATTGAATTTCATTTGCCACTTGTTTGACCATTCGATGAGAGTATCTAAATCTTTTGCAAAAGTTGTCTTTGGCTTTCTGAGTCTACTCTGTTTGCAATTTTGTGTCATCTGCGAATTTTGAGAGCTTACAATTTATTCTTTCATCAATGTCGTTAATATATATAATAAAAGAATAGGTCCCAGAACTGATCCTTGAGGAACGCCACTGCTTACGTTAATCCATTCTGAAGATTTACCATTGATCACAACTCGCTGTTTACGATCAGACAACCAATCCTCGATCCACGCTGCAATGTCACCAGTTATACCATGCGCTTTTACTTTGTTGATAAGACGTTTATGTGGCACTTTGTCAAAAGCCTTTTGGAAGTCAAGATATATGACATCAACCGCTCTAGTGTTGTCGTACAAATTATATATATCATGGAAAAAGTCAAGTAAATTTGTTAGACATGACCGCTTGTTTCTAAATCCATGTTGTGATTCGTTTATTATGTTGTTACTTTCTAAGAATGCAACAACTTTATCCCTCAAAACTGTCTCCATTAATTTACCTACCACTGAAGTGAGGCTAATTGGTCGATAATTTCTAGTTTGAGACTTGTCACCTTTTTTAAAGATTGGAGTTACGTTAGCGAGTTTCCAGTCATCAGGAACTTTACGAGTGCTAAGTGATTTATTAAAGAGGATAGACAATGGTTTAACAAGTTCTTTCTTTGCCTCTTTTAGTATTCGTGGAGAAATTTTATCGGGACCAGGAGTTTTGTTTGTTTTAACTTTATTTATTGCGCTCAAAATTACATTTTCTTGGATATCGCACGTATTTAAACAGACATTATTGCTGTGATTTGGTGCAGTTGGCTGATTTTCTGAATGATTTTCTTCAGTGAAGACTGACGCGAAGTAATTGTTTAATTTAATAGCCATTTCAATTTCGTCGTCCGTGTGTTCGCCATTGTCTAGAGCTAGCGGCCCTATTGATGAAGCTATTGCTTTTTTAGTTCTGATATAACTGAAAAACTCTTTAGGATTTGTCTTGCTACGATTGGCGATATGGAGCTCATAATTTTCTTACTTTCCTTATAAGTTTTTAGCATTGCGTCGCAATTGGTCATGCTCAGTCTTGTCTCTTTCATTGTGTGTTGTTTTGTATTTGTGGTAGGCGCGTTTTTTAGCAGAGAGACAGTTTTTTATTTCTGAATTCCACCATTTAGGTTTATAGCTGGCGATTGAGCGCCTATTTCGTAGTGGAATAGAGGATTTTACAGCTCGGTCTAGTTTAAATGTAAATATTTTCCACGCTTCATTTATACAATTTGCACTCGATAATTGGCTCCAATCGCTTTCAGACAGAATTTTTCTGAGTTTTCCAAAATTAGCTCGACGAAAGTCAGGTACTTTTTCTTTACTTACATTTGTGAGCATCTTACTTGTTTTGACATTGAATGTAATCGCCCGGTGGTCACTGGTGCTGAATTCGGAACCAACTTCTACATTAGAAATTATATTTTCATTTGTCGTTAAAATAAGGTCTAAGATATTATCACCTCTTGTTGGATGTTGTACGAGTTGATCAAGACCACTTTCTAAAAGATTATTATACAAATTTTGTCCCGAGTGTGAATTTAAAGGATCGCCCCATCTGTTAACGGCAAGATTAAAATCTCCAACAATTATGGTCTCATTTTCCGAACAAATTTCAGCTATTTGTTCATATAGTTTGTTGTCAGCTTCCTGTAGTTGTCCTGGAGGTCGGTAAATGACACCAATTACTAATTTTCGCGGTTTAGAGTTAAGTTGAACGTATGAGACATCGATATTATTTATCTTTTTGACTGGTTTCCAAAGCGGGCGAAGATCTGATTTGACATATAGGAGTACTCCACCTCCTACTCTGTGCTCTCTTTCACAGTTAAATAAATTGTAGCCCTGTAACGAAAATTCTGCTAAAAGTCTCTGTTTGAAGTGTTAATCCAGGATTCCGTCACGCCGATAATGTCGAAGTCTTCTGTGCTGACAATTTCCTCTAGATCCTGAAATTTGTTTCTTATACTGCGCGCATTAATGTAACAAAATTTTAAGGCATTACGCTCAGATGGGGCAGTTTCGCTTTCATTGTTTATGTCATCCCTGTTGTTGGTGCTTGACTCACGTTTTTTGATTTATGGGCAGTTACCGCTTCATTGAAAAGACGCCCCAGTCTTGCTGAACCAACAGAATTCAGGTGAAGGCCATCTTTCCAAAACAGAATTTTCTGATCGTAGAAGTGGTTCCATAGATTAATGAAATCAACTCCCTCTTCTTTGCAGAGATTGCTGAGACGAGAATTAATGCTGAATGCTTTGTTGTAGAAAGAATTGGCAGCATTAATTCTGGGGAGGATACCAGAGATGATATTATTCGATTTTGTTTTGTATTTGTTGATCATCTTACGATATTTTTCAAGAAGGGCCTCTGATCTGGTGCTCTGTATGTCATTTGTCCCGGCGTGTATGAGGAACAATGTGTTTTCGGTTGAATCATTTGTCAGCTCATCAAATGCGCCAGTGATGTCATCGATCCTACCGCCAGGAATGCAGTGTCTTTTTCTGTTTCTGGGGGCTCGCGAGCAAACCTCAACTATTTGGTTTCGGACCAGAGAATCGCCTATTAGTTTGGTGTCCTCGTCATCAATGGTTGGGTCGCTGAGAATTTCGTAACGATTTGAGGAGGAGGAGGAAGAGGAAGAGGAAGAGGAAGAGGAAGAGGAAGAGGAGGAGGAGGAGGAGGAGGAGAGAGAGAGAGAGAGAGAGAGAGAGAGAGAGAGAGAGAGAGAGAGAGAGAGAGAGAGAGAGAGAGAGAGGAGAGAGAGAGAGGAGGAAAAAAAGGACTTGGAGATAACTTTAAAAAAAAAAAAATATAGAAGCAAAAAAATACAAGCGAATCACAAAATTACCTAAAAAAGAAGAAAAGGAAAATCAACACCACAACAAAACAAAAGGAAAAAAATTAAAAGGAAAAAGAAAATCAACAACAAAACAAAAGGAAAACTAAATAAAAAGAAAAAAAGAAAAAAAATCATCTAAAAATGAAAACTGAAAAAAAAACACCAAATGAAAAAAGATGAAGAAAAAGAAGAAGATGAAGAAGAAAATGATGAAGAAGGAAATTGAACTATGAATGGAGAAGAACCATGACTTACCTCCTTGTTCTTGGTGACAATGTTGGTGAGGAGGTCCGGGGTGATGACAGCATCGTTACTGCGCTGCTCCAGAGTCAGCCCGAAGATGGTACGCCGCTCCTGCTGGCCGCCCTCGTAGCTAGGGTCCATCTGGAGGTGAGGGATGGGTGCAGAAAAAAAGAAAGGAAGAAAGAAAGAAAAGAGACAGAAAGAGGGAGATTTGGTTAAGTTTCCGCCAATCAAATCACTTCATCTCATTATTTGCGCTCTCTCTCTCTCTCTCTCTCTCTCTCTCTCTCTCTCTCTCTCTCTCTCTCTCTCTCTCTCTCTCTCTCTCTCTCTCTCTCTCTCTCTCTCTCTCACACATTTTACCTCCTCTCATCCATTTTACCACTCTTCAGTACAGCATTTATACATAGTCACACAAGTATTCTCCAAGCAGGTCTTAATTATGCGGCTATTGCAATTTATCACTACATTTTTGCGCAAATTTTCACTTCTCATTCATTCCCGGATCCTTCACTCACTTGCAACACGCAGTACTTCCCTCCCTTCTTCTTCTGCAGCAGTTCCAGGGCCTCGGGGGTGTAGCCTGGCGCCACCACACCATCAGACACCTAGAAGACACAGGGTACGTGCTACAGGACACTTTCTACTACATCATCCAAATCACACACCGTATTCATAAACGCTTTGCTCTCATCACGATTATTTTCCAAGGCCACAGAGATGACTAGCGGGGTTTTCAAGAGTGGTTCTACAGTTAATAATGAGAAAATCTTGTTACTCTGCTTCCAGAACCATAAAAACACCTTAAAAAACGCTTTTCTCTCACCACGCCTATTTTTTAAGGCACAGAGATGAACAGCAGGGTTTCCAAGAGTGTTTCTACAATTAATAATGAGGAAATTTTGTCACTGCCTCTAGGACCATAAAAAACACCTTAAAAAACACTCTTCTCTCTCACCACTACTGTTTTTTAAGGTCACAGATGACTAGCGGGATTTTCAAGAGTGTTTTTACAATTAATAATGTTAAAATCCCCAGTCCTCACCTCCCGGGAAATGATGCGTGCCGTTAGGGCGTCACACTCGTCAGACAGCGCCACGAAGTCACCAAACGAGGACATCCGATCGGCGCCCCTTGCCCTGGCGTAAGCCGTGGCCAGGGGAGTCAGCGGGCCCAGGTCGTCCACCATGCACACTTGGGCCTGGAGGTGATGCGGGTGGTGAGTGACTACTACTGCTGCTACTATCAATACTACTACTACTTTACTACTACTACTGTACTATGATTACTACTACTATACGACAACTACTATTACTACGACTACTACTTCTGCTGCTACAACTACTAATGTTGCTGCTACTACTGCTACGACTACTACTACTGCTGCTGCTACGACTACTACTACTACTACTACTACGACTACTACTATTATTATTACGACTACTACTGCTGTTGCTATGACTATTACTACTGCTGCTACTACTGCTTCTGCTACGACTACGACTACGACTACTACTACTACTGCTGCTGCTATGACTATTACTGCTGCTGCTGCTACTACTCCTACTACGACTAAGACTACTACTACTGCTGTTGCTATGACTATTACTGCTGCTGCTACTACTGCTACGACTACAACTACTACTAATAATAAGAGTAATAATAATAATTATACTTGTGCTGCTAAGATTACTACTAATGCAATGACTACTGACACTACTACTGCTACTTCTGCTGCTACTATTATTAATCAATCTCTTGCAATTACTATTACTGCTAGTGCTACTACTGACTGTATTTCTATTTCCACTAAAGTCGCTGTTACTGCTATTACAATGACTCACTGTTATTCTATCCTCACCACACTACCAACACAAACTCATCCCAGGCAACAAATAAATAATAATAAAAGCATCTATATCACAATTATATACTCCATTCAAAACAAGACACCGCTTCTCACTTCATACCTCTGTCTCGTCAAGCGGCACACCCACAGCTGCGCCGGCGGGTGACACGTGCTTGAAGGAGGCGGCGGCTGGCAGGCTCAGGGCAGCTCTCAGCTCTCTCACCAGCTGCCAGGCGTTCAGGGCGTCACACAGGTTGATGAAACCCGGGGAACCGTTCACCACTGAGAGGAACGACATAAACATTGTATTGGTCATGGTGTGGTCTGTGGTCTGAAACGCTTTGCTCTCACCGTGATTGTTTCCAAGGCCACAGGTGATTAGCAGGGTTTTCAAGAGTTTATCCAGTTAATAATACAGATATCTTGTCAATCTGCCTCTAGAAACGTAAAACACATCTAAAACCTCGTGGAAATTTAAATAAAGCCTTTTGAAAGAGTGGAGGTGAAGCGCAAAAGTGTTTGAGAATCGAGCCTGACCTTGAAAAAAAAAAAAAAAAAACACTGCAGGCCTTACCAGTGAGAGGCAGCTTGGCCCCCTGCGTGAAGACCTGCGCAGGCTTCTGGTGGGGATTCATGCCGTAGCGAAGCGTCAGTTGGGACACGCCAGCAGAGAAGGTCTTCCTGAAGTAGTCACTGATGTGGTCGTCATACTGTGCTGTGTGTGTGAAGGCTTTCAGCGCCAACTCCTGCCTGCAAGAGTCACAAGGACGATGGTAGGTAGAAGTAGTAGTAGTAGTAGTAGTAGTAGTAGTAGTAGTAGTAGTAGTAGTAGTAATTTATAATATATTTGCCAGCAATATACCACGCACATACAAAACTAATAAGAGGGAGGCTTAAGACATTTACCCCTTTGTTTTGGCGGACTCTCCGACCTGCATGGGGACTGGCAATTAAGTAGGCCTGACAATTAAGTAGGCCTTTTATTTATACTGCCAGTTATCCTTTCTTACTTAACAAAAAACTAGTCAAATAAAGCTTTCATCACACTTTACCTAGTAGCAGGAGCCGTGTCCCTTGAAGCCCCCTGTATCTCCCCCAGGACGCGAGTGTAGTCCCCGGGGTCGCAGAGGACAGTGACCCGGGAGTGGTTCTTGGCAGCAGCACGAAGGAGAGTCACGCCGCCGATGTCAATGTTCTCCACAGCCTCCTCCACAGTCACCCCTTCCCGGCTCACAGTGCGCACGAAGGGGTACAGGTTACACACCACCACCTGGACACGGACATCGTAATTGTTCTCTAATGAACAAAAACATCTGAACAACGCCAAATTTCACCACAAGACTAAAAACGATATAATATTAAAAGCAGATGGAAGAAAAGTATGGAAACAGTACAGAAATCAAAAGAAAAACAAAAAACATCGCTTAAGTTTCGCCACACAAGACTAACTATGAAAAAAACTAATAACACTAGATAGAAGAAAAGTAAGGAAACAGCACAGAAACTAAAGAAAAAAAAAAGAAAAATGACTTAACCTCTTCTGTATCATATGACGCCATTTCCATATTCATTCTGCTTACCATCTGGTGAATTTATACAGTCTCAGAAACTTAAGTGGAGACTGAAATAGTGAAGGGTCTGGTCACTAATCTTCCGACCTCCATAGACCTTTCCTAATGTCAATAAAATGGTCTACTCGTACACAAATCTCAAGATAAAAATGTGTCTCATTGCTGAAGTGGTTAATATTACGAAGAATCTGGATAAGCAAAACAAAAAACATCATTTCACGTTTTAACATCAATATCAAAAGACGAAGAAAATTTTAGGAAACGGAAAACGAGATGAATAGTAAACGAATTAGAGAGGAGCGCGAGATTGAAGGTTTGAAATCTCAGAAACTTCATACATTAACAAGCTGACTGACTACCAAGGCAAGACCAAACAAAGCCTGTACGCAGATATGGTTTGCTCTCTCACCACGACAATTTTCCAAGGCCACAGACAACTAGCCCGGTTTTCAAAAGTTCCTCCTTTCGATAAACTAGAAATCTTGCCAATCCATCAACAAAACCATAAAAACATTCTTAAAAAAACACGTGTCTTCTAAGTAGTGATGGTGGGAGAGCAAAGCGTTTCAAAATACGGGCCCAAGTAACACGTCACCTGGATGAGAGAGATGCTCCGGGCGGCGAGATCAGCGAGGTCAGAAGGATTGGTGTCCCTGGCAAGGATTCCCCCGTGGATGACTGGGTGCAGAGTCTTCACCCGCCCACCAAGCATCTCCGGGGCCCCAGTGACAGTCCCCACGTCCGACACCTGAGAGAGAGAGAGAGAGAGAGAGAGAGAGAGAGAGAGAGAGAGAGAGAGAGAGAGAGGAACATTAATGACGAGAAAATAAGTAACAGGAAAGTCAGCAAGTAACGAAAATAAACGAGTCAACGAAAAAAATTTAATATCCATCGTGTGTGTGTGTGTGTGTGTGTGTGTGTGTGTGTGTGTGTCTGCTTCACCTCCAGTCCCGCCTCCCGGAGCTTCGTGGCGGTGCCTCCTGAAGCCACCAGCTTGAGTCCCGCGGCGGCCAAACCACGCGCTAACTCCACCACGCCCGTCTTGTCAGACACGCTGAGGACGGCTGAGAGAGAGAGAGAGAGAGAGAGAGAGAGAGAGAGAGAGAGAGAGAGAGAGAGAGAGAGAGAGAGGGGGGGGTGGCAGAGAATTAGTAACAATGAGAAGAATCACTGAATAAAGACTATCTCGTGATCATCCTCCTCCTCCTTCTCTAACCACTCCTCACTATGTAGTATGTACTCCTTCACCGCAGTTCATAGAGTGATATGAATCACACAATACTCCCGGTAAGAAGCATCTAATATTGTTTGATGAAGTACTCGTTCTACTCATTACGACTACACTAAACACACTTCTAATCAGTACGACTGCAGCATATACACAACTTCTAATCACTACGACTGTATCAAACACACTACTATGAAGCATTAAAAGCCACACTTACTGTAACTCAAGCACTTTCCACCTCCGCTACAGCATCCTATTTATACAAAAGCATTAAAAGAAATTGGGTCTACCTCAATCCCTTAAGTACCATGACCCGTTTCCATATTCATTGCTTGCTATTTGGTGGTTTTATACAGTATCAGAAACTCCTGGGGGATTAAAGTTATTGAAGACTGAGTATTAATGTCAATAAAATCGCCTAATCGTACACAAATTTGAAGGTAAAAATGTGTCTCAGTATTGAAGGAATTAAATGGATGAATATGATTGTTCTTATTGATTAATGGTTACAAAAAATTAATGCACTTATCATAATGTATATACGTACATATACAATACCTCACACTCATAAATTACCACTGAGACACTATAAGCAGTAAAGGAGATTAAAATTATCAAAGATGGCTGGGCATTTTACGTTCTCAATACTTACTCTTATCAAAATACATCTTCCTTTAGTCAATTACCACTAATATACTTAAATTGGATAGCAGCTGGCTTTAGCTTTGAACACACCAAGACATCCATCAGTGCTATATGCAGTACAAGTTTAAATCTTTCAAAATCAGTCACTTACCACAGAACTAAATCATTAAGCACACGTAAATTAGCAATATGTTTTAACTAGTTTTAACAGCGATAGATTACCTAATTTTGCTCCGGTAGCCATGGTCACTGATCACCAAGAATAACTCCTCGTACTGTCCTTTACAAGCAACCTATCCCACTATACCCGGCAGACTGTCCCTTGGTTACACCCCGGCTTCTCTCAACACTTCTCTCCCTCCTAGCGTCCGATTCTTACCATTCGGACCAGACAAGCATAGTTAGAAGAGGCTGTTACCATTAATATACCCGCCCCATTGTACTGCTAGCTTATTTTCCTGTCATTTCTGATGTTTTCATGCACTGGGATCAAGTTTAGAAGAGGGATTAGAAAGAGTGGGAGTTCATTAACATCTATCCATGTTATCTCCAGACGAACGCTTCTATCCACGTGGTTATGCGACCTTGAGTCTGACTTGAATATTCCTTCCTTGCTTTTCGTTTAGTTTCCTTGCCTTGCGTCCAAGCCCGGTACTGATAACTTGCTGATATCTTACTTGGTTCTTCTTGATTTAGTATTTATTTAGCTATTGTCATGGTGTTTCAAGTTTTCATATATTTCTTTGATTCCCTTTGCTATTTTGGCGTCACGAGTATGATTTTGGTGTGGACGGAGAGCGAGATGGAGAGAAATATAGCGGGATAGCAACAGACCTAAAACCAGACAGGCTCACTCACACCCTGGGGCACACCATCGCCCACGAATAGTTAGGCCTCTTCATTATTTCGACCCTTTGAGGCTTTCATTCATATTATGCGGGATTCAAGACAGCTAGATTTACTCATGTCCTGACTAGATCATATACTTTACACTGACTATGATGAGAAAGAAAAGCCACGGTAGGAATATAATGTATCGGTTTGTTAGGGAAGATTAGAGTACAAATTTGTATGCAGATAATAGGAAAATGTACTCTGGTTATGATATAGACAGCAGTTTAAAGGTATAAGTTTCACTCAATACTGAATCATCTTCAATACAAGATGAGTAGGATAGCAAAACTTTATAACAAACCTAAAGCTGGTTGAAATTATGGATTTTATTTATTTTTTTTTTTCGGGAGGATTACTCACTCTAAACATTAAAAATATCAAATAAATACTTAAACTTTAAAGGATATATTAGATAACCCTGGACAAGCTGAAAAGAATTGACTTATCTGCAGGTGTCAGAGAGTATTAATTAAAGAAAGTTTGCGGAAATAGCAAACTTCCGATGGTAGGGAAAGTCATGCCCACATCATCGCTCAGCGCTCGACTTTCACTCTAAGACGAGATCGAGATTGCCTGGCTCTATCTCCGTGATTTACTTAGCTTAGGATGTGTTCTCTGGATATTGTCAATGTTCTTTTATAGCTAATGTATTGGTTATTACATAATATTACCTGTACGCATAGTAAAAAACAGGAATCATACTTCACGGAGTCACCGGGGAGGCCGGGAGGGGTCGAGAAAGCTAGAGCTATGCGTACTTTTCGGCATTTCAGGCACAAAATGACAGACAATCAAATAAAACTGACAACTACAGAGTTTGAATTACACTGCAGATTGAATAACATCCTGCTGTAAATAATGAAATGGGCCTTATCACAATAAATTACAGCTGTAATGTATCGCGATTCAGTTAGGTAGCCATCAAACGTGCGGTAGCGTCACTTAGCATTGTAGGTTTGTCGCGCGGCAGCAAGTAAGTTAACTTCTCAAAATAAATAAATAAATGAAATAAAATAACTGTGGCAGAGAGAGAGAGAGAGAGAGAGAGAGAGAGAGAGAGAGAGAGAGAGAGAGGATGGGTAGGTGGGAGAGATGAAGATCGAGGGACAGGATAGCAACTCACCGCGGACCCACTGAACTATACTGTAAAACCACAAACTAACCAATAATCACTAGTCTGAAATCTAGAGACAAAGAAGCACAAAAAAACACAACGATAGGTAGAAATAGATAAACAAGTAGAGGATGAAGACATAAAGCCACTCTGGTGACTAAAATAAAGGAAAAAGAGAGATTTTAAACTGGCCGCCTCAATCTCTAGTCTTCCAGAGCCATCTATTGCTACTGAGGGAGGAGGCTGAGAGGCTGAGAGGCGTGTTTACTTTGTGGTTCCTGCCTGGCTTTTCAACAAGATGAACCCTTTAGGAAACGCCCAGGTATTCCCAGTTAGAGAGAACACCTGTATGAACCTGTGCAAGTAATTAGAGACTGTGGGAGGCAAGAATAAAGGTTAAATTAGGTGATTTTAAGCCGCCGGGTTGGAGGGACGTAAATCGGGTTCGTCAGCTTTTACCTATTTATCTCCTAACTGTCCTAATTTCCTATCTAGATTTATGTTTTAGGCTATTTAGTGGTCTAGGTGTGTTGAATTGTGTAATGGTGTGTGTTATTATTGGTCTGGTCTGGTGCTATGGCTGTCGTGGGTGTATTAATAGTTGCAGAATACGTTTGTCATGGTATAGGGTCATCGTACTGTCAAATTAAGATGTCACTACTACTACTACCGTTTCTACTATCTCTCTGACTTCTGTAATGCCACATGTAGGAGTATTAGTGTGGTGGGTGTGGTTGGTGTGTGTGGGATGGATTGGTAACTAGCGGAGGTCATTGTACTGTTATATTAATAGGTCAGCTGTTTCTATGGTTTCTTTACCCGCAGTTATGGCTCACACTGGGATGTCTTACCATATCCTGTGCTTGAATGATAGTGATAGGTTCAGATATAGAAATTTTAGTTAATTACTCAAGATTAGTTTTGTGATTATGGGGCTGAAGGAATTAATGTGATCCTAACCTAATCTAACTAGTGTTGTTTCAGCGTTACCTGATGTGTGTTAATGTTTTGTCTGTGTTTTTTTTTTTCTTTTCTTTTTTAACTAATATCTGCGTGTAGTCATTTTGTGTCACGACCCTTGAATTCTGTCGCTTTGCATCAGAAATTTAAATTGTACAGCTCGTGCTTAAAACTACACCACAAGTTTCATTGATTCTCAGATAGATAGACAGACACACACTGCTAAATTCTTCCATCTTAATCCTGAATAGACTTGGCAGTTGGTTTGTAAATGCTGAATTTATATGAGACAAATGGTGAAATTTAAGAACAGGAATTATAACTTAATCTAAAATCCCATAAAGACATGAAGAACATACACTGATGTGGAACTAGAAGGGTTAAAATACACTGATGGGTTGGAAGGGTTAAAATACACTGATGGGATTGGAAAGGTTAAAATACACTGATGTGGGGTCAGAAGGGTTAAAATACACTGATTTGGGGTCGGAAGAGTTAATATTCACTGATGTGGGGTCGGAAGGGTTAAAATACACTGATGTGGGGTCGGAAGGGTAAGAATACACTGATGTGGTGCTGGAATGGTTAATATACACTGATGTGGTGCTGGAAGGGTTAATATACACTGATGGGGTCAAAAGGGTTAAAATACACTGATGTGGGGTCAGAAGGGTTAAAATACACTGATGTGGTGCTGGAAGGGTCAATATGTAGTGCAACTCATGACTCATGCATGTGATAGTGAGTGAGTGTTGTTCTCTCCGTAAGTAATGTGCATCTTAGCAGATCTTATTGCAGGGAGCCACGCCCGGACAGAGGTTCCTAGGCACTAGCACAGGGATCACCAGCGCCGAGCGGGACAAGATCTACCAGTGGATCATTGAGCTGGCCAACCCGGAGACTCGGGAAAATGCTCTGCTGGAACTGAGGTGAGTGGCATTGATTGTTCTCACCTGCATCACCTTTCCTTATGAGACATGCTTAGGTAAATTGATACATACAAAACTGAAAGGTCTCCCCAACCAGGGCACCAACCTAACAAGATCAGCCAAAATAAAACTTAGTCGATGAAGATGAAGGCTGGAAAGTGCTTTGTGTTCTCTAATATTTCCCTGCCTTTGTCTCGGCTACTTCTAATCAGCTCTGTTGGAAGTTATTGGTATTTTCTTGATTACAATGATATTTTAACCCACATCAATACTGGGATCCATTTTTACCTTGATTTTTGGTTGTGATTAAACCTTTTATTTTTATTAAGAAGAGTCTATGGAGATTAAAAGATTAATGGCCAGAATCTTTACAATTCTAATCTCAACATATGTTTCTGAAGCTGTATAAAATCACCAAATACTAACCAGAACAAATATGAAACCGCTTCCTGGTACTGAAGAGAAATTACTAGTCCAGTGTAATTTTGAATTTTCCAGGACGTTTTCTTTATTTAAGTGGTAGTTCAACAAAAAGTTCTCTTTCTTAACAGGTTCTAGTGGAGGTTATTGATATTTCTGTTATTGTATTTAGGCAACAGGGATTATAGTGACATTGCTTTCCCATGTTGGCCACACCCTCTCTTCTTAACAATGGCTGATTATGATACACATTGCATTATACAGTAAGTGAACTGATGAGGAGATAAACATGGCTAACTTACTGCTCGTCATCACAGCAAGAAACGCGAGTCTGTCCCGGACTTGGCACCTCTGCTGTGGAACTCCTTTGGAACCATTGCTGCGTTGCTTCAGGAAATCATCAACATTTACCCGGCCATCAACCCGGCCACCCTCACAGCTCACCAAAGCAACAGAGTGTGCAATGCTCTGGCCCTCCTCCAGGTACAGTGACCCCCAGCTACTCAAAGATATGACTGTAAAACGTATTAAATAAAGACACTTAAAACATGCCTGAAGATTCCTAATAAGTATGATAATATTGTAATAAACATGTTATAAATAGACTCACATCAAAACATAAACTCACTAAGATAGGATGAAAGAAAAATGTAATAGGTAAAGATGCTCAACTTACATAATGAATTCAAAGACTGATCCACCACAGAACCTCTTTAATTTTTTTATTTATTTACTTATTTTTTATTTATTTATACCATGTGGGCTTTTCACGGGAATCTATAGGCTAAAGGGGATACTTTTTTGTGGTACCTCCTATCTCGAAGCCCACCCGCTAGGAAACCCTTGCCCTGAGTGAGGAAGCCCAACCTACACTCGGACCGTGGACAGGATTCAAACCCGTGCGCTTGGAAACCCCTCGGACCCCAAAGCACGCATGGTTCTACTGTGCCACGGCGGTCTTAATTAAGTTACAGTTGGCCTTATGGATGAGCAACAATGAGAAAAGCGTCAATATTATAAGACTTACTTCCTCCGCAGTGTGTTGCCTCTCACCCGACACAAGATCTCAGTTTCTCGCCGCCCACATCCCGCTGTACCTGTACCCGTTCCTGCAGACTGTCAGTAAGACCCGTCCCTTCGAGTACCTCCGCCTCACCTCACTGGGAGTCATCGGTGCTCTCGTCAAGGCAAGTGTTGGCTCCCCGGCTGGTTATCATAGATCTGCCTCTCCTTAGAATATTGTTTCCTTCTGTTTTTGTATTGGTCTCTTGTGTGAGCTTATTTTTTTATTAATTTTTTTTATTTATTTATTTATTTTTATTTATTTATTTATTTATTTATTTTTATTTCTATTTATTTTTTTTTTTTTTGTGTGTGTGTGTGTGTGTGTGTGTGTGTGTGTGTGTGTGTGTGTGTAATAGGGGAAAGCTGAAAAAAGGCCCACTTAGTTACCAATCCCCTTGCCAGACTGAAAGAGAGAGTTAGCCTGAAAAAAAGGGGTGAATGTCTTGAAACCTCTTTACTATTAGGAGCATTGAGAAAAACTAAGGATTTACATCATTATCAACAGACTGACGAGCAAGAGGTTATAAATTTCTTGCTGACAACGGAGATCATCCCTCTGTGCCTGCGCATCATGGAGTCTGGCTCTGAGCTCAGCAAGACTGTGGCCACGTTCATCCTGCAGAAGATCCTCCTGGACGAGACAGGACTCAACTACATCTGTCAGGTAGGAGAAGTAATAATTGTGTGTGTCAGCTTACTGGCAGTCAGGTGGGTGGACCAATTATTGTGTGTGTCAGCTTACTGGTGATGGTACTGTTTTTTTTTTTTTTTTTTTTTTTTTTCTCTCTCTCTCTCTCTTGCAGTGTGGTGTTGCTTCCTATCACTATCTCAACCTGGTGCATTGGAGATTATATTTTCATCACTCAAACTATTATTTTCTCACCAATAACCTGTCTTCTTTTCTCAATCTCAGGAGCCTGGTGTGTTGTAGCATAAAGGCTTGTATTTTCAAACACTTCTGCGCTTCACCTCCACTATTTAGAAAGCCTATATTTAAATTTACACAAGGTTTTTTTTAAGGTGTTTTTATGATTCCTAGTAGAGGCAGAGTGACAAGATTTCTGCATTACTAACTGGAGAAACATTCTTGAAAATCCTGCTAAATATATCTGCGGCCTTAGAAAATAGTCATGGTGAGAGAGAAGAGCAATTTTAAAGATGTTTACAGATCTAGAAGCAGAGTGGTAAGATTTCTGCATTACTAACTGGAGAAACACTCTTGACAGCCCCACTAATTATCTCTGTGGCCTTGGAAAATAGTTGTGGTGAGAGAGCAAAGTGTTTCTAAATACAGACCTTATATTCATCACTCAGATTATATTTTCTCACCATTATCCTATCTTCTCTCAATCTCAGCCTGGTGTGTTGCAGGTTATATTTTCATCAGTCAAACCACATTTTCTCACCAGTATCCTGTCTTCTTGGTGATTTACAGACCTATGAGCGGTTCTCCCACGTGGCAATGATCCTAGGCAAGATGGTGATTGCTCTGGCCAAGGAACAGTCTGCCCGGCTGCTGAAACATGTCATTCGTTGCTACCTCAGGCTTTCCGACAACCCAAGGTGAGTGGCATGCATGTGAGATTGTCCAAGAGATAGGGATGTGTGTTAGTCTTGTATCTTGTCTCAAAAATATTATTGTTTTGTTTATTTACCCTTCCTGTTTTTCCATACAAGTTGATTTGTTTGTCTTTTCTATTCTCTAGTTATAGGGATGTTTTTAGTTTCTTGTGGTGTCTCCAAAATATTATCTTCATAATTTTGTTAAATTTTCTTATTTTTCTCAAACAGGATTAGATATTTTATGATTTTTTCCATTTCTTTTGCAGTTATAGAGGGTCTTTCTTCTTGTATTCATCCTTCTCATGTCTATTACACAGTATCTCCAAGTCTCTGGTTCTGGTGTCTTTCTAAATATTTTCAATTATTCTGAGTACAAGACCTTTCTTCCTCCACCCAACATGCCCATACCACCTCTGTTTGGAGTACATGGCCCTTGTCCCTCATTCTCGCATGCTCACCAAACCACCATGGCTATATTCACACATTTCCTCTGTGCACAGGGCTCGGGAGGCTTTGCGTCAGTGTCTGCCTGACCAGCTCAAGGACCAAACCTTCGCCGGCTGCCTCAAGGACGACAAATCCACCAAACACTGGCTCCAGCAGCTCCTTGCCAACCTGGAGACCACCTCTGTACCTGACCCTCGCATTGCCCTCCCTCCCCTGGCCGCCCAGTGATGTGGTCTGGTGCTGGGGAGGCGATGAAGTGACCTGAAACGACATGAGACTCTCCTTCCATACCTGGTGTCTGGTGGTGTTGTGTGTGTGAAGGTGCCTGATCCCTAACGCATTCAAAGAAGTGTTCGGTGGAGTTTTCTCTCGCTTGCTACACGACGCTGTGATCTCGGACACCTGGTCTTGTTGTTCTGACTGTCTTTGGTAATTCTGTGATAAGATATATATTTTTTCTTGCGGTTGTGTCGTGCATTAAGTTTGTACGGATGCTTGTTGAAGCCACCGCCGCCGCCATCGCCTGTGGGTCAGTGCACGGTGGCAGGCTTTCTGATACAACAAGGGAACTGGGAAGTACTACATAGATATCTCATTCTTCAGTGCAAAGAGACAGTGTGAAAGAGGACCAGAGACTCTAAGGTAGATTCTATGTGCATATCGTAAGGCTATGTGTAAATAATGCCAAATATCAGGTATCTCTTAAGGCTGCTACTTCTGGGGACTCAAAGAAGTTCTTCCTCCGAGACTAACAATCGTATGTTTACTACGTTTTGCAATATCTCCCACAGTTTATTTGGTCATGTTCAGTGGCATTACAGACGGTACATGACATGGCCGGTTTCCTGTTGCTTGTCAAGGAAACTGTTCAAAAAGGGCAGCATCCATAACTCAATAGTAGTCATGGTAAGGAGTAGAGGAACTTAACACTCCTAAAGCCTTTCCTGCATTCTGTTCAGTCTTACAAAACCACAACAGTAGAGACACAATACCCTCATCCTTATAAACTTTCCCTCAGGTCTTAGTCCCCATTGTGCTGACAGTCTTGCAAAACCACAACATTAGAGGAAAAACACTTTCCTAACTTTCTCTCAGTCTAAATCCTCAATCTCAGTCGTACAAAACCACAGCATTAGAGGAACAAATACTTACCTACAACCTTTCCTTCAGTCACAAGTCCTGATTCTGCTCACAGTCTAACAAAACCATAGCAATAGAACAACACCCTCCTACAACTTTTCTCTCAGTCTAAGTCCTTAATCTGAGTCATACAAAACCACAACACCCTCTTACAACCTTCCCCTCAGTCACAAGTTCTCATTCTGCAGAGAGTCCTTATAAAATCACAACACACTTACAAATTTTCTCATTCCAAAAAACCCTAACTCTTCATAAACTTTCACTCCCAAGTCCTCAATTTGAAGGTCTTACAAAACCTAAACACAAATTCTTTACTGATTGCAAGACTTGGGACATTAAGCACAGTGGGTGTAAGTACCAGTTAATTCACTCACTCCTGACCATGACTAACTGTTACACTGGTGGTTAAAATCATGTTCAGTCATTTGTGCTAAATTTTGATGGTATACTGTTAAGGTTCATTGCAATTTGTTTGTCAATTCCTTGGCTGATATCAGAGCAGCTTATTACAATGGTGAGCTGTGAAACTAAATGAAAAAAACTATTAGATTATTAGATTCCCTTCTCTGGGTTCTAGTTGTAGTGGTAATGGTTACAATTCTCCACTTGATTCAGGGCCAGTAGATATCAAATAGCAAATAATGTACCAATTGACGAGCAACAAGACTAAATAGAAGGAATTGATTGGTAATATTTATAGTCCCAGGTCTTGGTAAATGTTCTAGTGACAATCATTACAATTCCTTATTTGATGCTTGGCCGGGAGACAACAAAAATCATGTACCCATCGATTATCCATGAGTGAAAGAAAATGGTGTGTAATGTTAGATTTCCTGCTCTTGGTAGATGTTATAGTGATAATCTTTAGTTCTTTGTTCAACTCTGGACCAACAAACAACTAACATGTGATGTACAACTTGACGAACCACAAGTCTAAAAAGGAAATCATTTGTAATATACTGATTTTTTGAGGTATTAGATGTTATAGTGATAGGACTTACTGTAAACCCTCACTCAATACTGAGCCAACGAGTATCAAACAAATCACTACATGCCGAGCCACCACCAGCGCACTATGGACGTGAATCGCCTTAAGGAAGAAGTCTTTACAAATGCCTTAATGGGTAATGGGGCAATATTTTACTTAAAGCTCCCTATTGACCTTATTGTCTAGTCTTATTTATTTTCAAGGTTTTTTTTAAGTTTTCCTGCTTTTTTCACCGTAAATGACATGCAAGACAAGTCAAGCACAATATAACCAGTCTGGAAGTTGGATGGAATGCCTGTACCACCTCGCCAGGCTTACTGTGCTGTTAAGACACAGAATACACACATGCAAACACACACAAACATTTCCACAAGAACTTGGCCACATTAATCTCTCTCTCTTTGACTGTTAGTGAACGTACAGCATTGCTTTAATACCACATGACAGACGCCACTTACCAAGAAGAAAGCTGCAGCCAATGGGAGGTTCAAGTGACATTGTTCCCTTTGGCATCAGTGGTGGCTTACTCAAACCTTGCACCATGTTTCAAGCTTCAGAAGCCGAGGCACTTGCAAATAAAACTACAGGCTCCGAAAAATTTAAGCCGCTTGGTCACTTCTGCCGTCAGTGTTGTCTTTCAGTGCACTCCAAACTCACACATTAATTGAGGTTAAGGAGATGCTGTAGCAGTCAAAGAGTTATGTTTTCAGTGTGTTCTTAAAGGTACTCTCTTCAATTTAAAGTCCAGTTTGTCTAAAAGTTGTGGCTGTGGTTTCTTGGACCCAATAAAGACAGAACTCAGTGTGTTAGGGATCTGACTGCCACAGAGAGGAGTCAGTTGTTGGCTTGTGTGTCATTGTAAAGTGGACTCCTGTTACCTAAGACTGGCCGTGTGTTCCTTACTGGCTGGGTGATCTTCCAACTGTATTTTTTGTCGTCAATAAAGTATTCTCACCAAAACGTCCATTGTGTGTTTGTCTGAAACTTTATGAATCTGTCTCTACTAGTAAACATTCCTTGCTCTGAGTAGATTAAATTATTCATCCAGAGACCTATCACTGCCGTAAACTTAATAAGAGGTTATCATCAAACTTGTTCAGACTTTTAATGACTGATTATTGTTACAAATTTTAATAAAGGCACAAAATCACTTATTATAATATAAATTGTACATACAAATAATTTATAATCTATAACTACTACTACTACTACTACTGCTATCTAAAGTATTGAAAGAACATTGTACATAAATATATACATTATTCTTATTTGTACTCAGTAACTTGAATTATACACTCATACACCAACCTTAAATTACTAACCACTGTATAAAACATACCACAGACTTGAACAAGCATCCACACAACACTCACTCACAGAACACATCCACTAACACCAGAATCAGGTGAAAATGTACTTGTACCTCACTGGACCTCACCAGCTGGCCACAGGTGGTCCACATTGACCCCTCTGGTTGGGATTGTGGAGCATCACGAGTCTGCCTAACATGGCCCTGCGTGAATCTGTTCCTCCTCTTCCTTCAGGGTGCTGTTGATCCTCCGCAGCTCAGCCAAGACCTGCACCAGGAGAACGTTGGTCTTCCTTGTAGCTTCCTTCTGCTGCCGCGATGCCTCAACTCGTGCCTCCAGCCGCTCCAGTCGCTTCTTTACAGTCAGTGTGGACTCGATGTGCTTGACGCGCGCCAGCACACTCTTCCCCAAGCAAGTTTTCTTTGGGGACTTGCTGGGGCTCCTCTGTGGTTGCCTTGGCTCCTCCTGTGTGGTGGTCCTGGCCGTCCTGCTTCTCTGCACTGTGTGGGGAGATATACACTGCTAATTTCCAAGACAGTTGTTAAATTTTTGGTTTTGGAAGAGAAGGTAAATCTATGCAGATAAAAAAAAAAATAAAACAAAGTACACTGCAGACATCACAGCTGGTATATAAGTACAGTATAAACAAAACAAGATAAAGAGAAGCATTTGAGAGACAACTAAAACAATCAAGCATCCAGTACAGTATCTACATTGTAGTGCAAACATCACTGCTGCTGCCAACAACTCAAAGGCACATGGCAAATAAAACAAAGACAATCATGCACGGAACTCTCATGAAAGCAGACACAAAATAAACCGCCAGCAAAATCAATAAAACAAAGCAAGTCAATCACAGAAGCATCAGGTCAGCACAAAATAGTCACTAGAATAATGTTACCTGTAGTGTCAACAATAAATTAAACAAAAATAAACAACACAAAATAAACACAAACATCCAAACAAATAAGCCAAACATCCTTACCAATAGTGCGCACATTGACGGCACTGGCCACCTCACGAGTGCGGGTGTAGAATGCCCATAGTGGCAGCACACCCGTGGCCTCCGCCTGTGCCTGGTGCATCCTGAGGCTCTCCTCCAGGCTCAGCCACTTGCGCTGACACTGCTCACTGTTCACCTCTGACCCAACCTGACTCAGTTGCAGAGCGATATCCTGGTACACACACAAATACATTTAGAAAATAATACTACCTACATTTTTTTTAATGAGAGGGATAAACAAAGTATGGTAAAAAGAAAGAGTAATATCCAAATACATTAACCCCTTCAGTTCTGAAATGCATTTTTACTTTGATTTTTGTGTATGATTGGACAATTTTATTAACATTATGAAGGATCTAAGGAAGTTAAAAGATAAATGGCCAAAGTCCTCACTATTTCAGTCCCTCACATAATGTTTCTGAAGCTGTGTAAAATCACCAGTTACTAAGCAGAATGAATATGGAAACACGTCCTAGTACTGAAGGGATTAAAAAGTACTACCACTATTTTTTTTTTACACTGAGAGAAATAAACCAAGAATGGTTAATAAAAGAAAGAAATGGGAAAGAAAACAATGAAAAAAAGTATTCAGAATGCCATCTTTTCACATGAACACAAACACACAAGAAAGCACAAGAAAATGGAGAACAAGAAACCAGCCAACCAACACAAGGCAGATCCCACAGAAAGTAATGAAAGACACAGACTTCCAAAGACTTTCTTCTTCATACCAACACACAACGAGAATTAGTGAAAAAATCAGCCAATTTCCTTAAGTTTCAACACACACACACACACACACACACACACACACACACACACACACAGCAATATACAGCAGGATGTAGTTACTCTATCTATAAAGAGAATAAGATACTATAAGCAATGACAATAATGAAGCTAAGAATGAGAGACTAGGATATTTTACAAAGCCCAATCCACACTTCATTTCCTCACCTCCCACACAACACTGATATTGGCATCTGGTGTGGCAAAGGAATAAGATACTATTAATGACAATAATGAAGCTAAGAATGAGAGACTAGGATATTTTAAGAAGTCCCATCCACACTTCCTCACCTCCCACACAGCACTGATATCAGCATCTGGCGTGGCAAAGGCTTCCAGGCACTCTGTCATGTAGTCCAGTAGGAGGTGCACCATTTCACTCGTCCACAGGTACCCTTCTGCAGGATGAGGTCAAGGTGTGACATACAGACATACACAGAGACACTTCAGGCTTGCTACAGTCTAACAATTGAGTGTGGTATCATTCATAGACACATTACTACAGGATTTTTAGATTCCAATAGACACTTAAGAGTAAAAGCTGGAGTCAGAATCATATAACTTCAGGCTTTCCAGATTCCAACAGACACTTAATCCCTTCAGTACCAGGACACATTTCCATATTCATTCTGGTTATTATTTGGTGATTTCTACAGCTTCAGAAACTTATGTGGGGACTAAAATAGTGAAGACTCTGGCCATTAATCTCCTGCCCTCTATAAATCCTTCCTAATGTAAATAAAACTCTAATCACACCCCAAATTTATGGTAAAAATGCATCCCAGTACTGAAGGTGTTAATCTGGAGTCAAAGAGTTGGGTGTGGTACCATTCACAAAACTAACCAGATTTTAAAAATTTGAACAGACAATTAGGGATAAAAACTGGAGTCAAACAGTTGGGTGTGCATTATTCACATACAAAATAAACACTATGGAACCCAAGAGTTGACTTGTTTATCATTCACCAGCTCCCTGTTACACTTACCCATGTGTTCCCAGGGAGAATAATAAGAACACTGAGAAATTAAAGGTAGGACACATTACTGAAGAGATACAATAGCCAGAACACTCATGGAAACACGTCTCACACCTCACCAACCGCACCAAGACAATCACCAGGACATATTTTGATTGAGTGGCCACATGATTTGTACAATAGCACTATATTTACTCCAGGCACTGTTATTAACAAGCTTCTGAGAATGAACCCTATATGACTTCACCTGTCAGGCAAATATGATCACTAAGGCCCACACTTTTGGCTCTATCTTCCCCCTCGGCACTCACCGTCATTAGTAAGCTCCTGAAACTCTGCCGGCACTGTGCTATCGGGTGCCACAGACGCTGACACACCCTGGTTCATTCTAGGGGAGGAAGCAGTGCACAATTTGAGCTTTAAGTCTTGCATTACATGGAGAGTATCATAAAGTACCAGTGACATTGAGCTTAAGCCCTTCAGTGCCATGATGCACTTCCATATTCATTCTGGTTACTTTTGGGTGATTTTCTACAGCTTCAGAAACTATGTGGGGGATTAAAATATTAAAGACTCAGGTCATTAAGCTTCTGACCTTCATAGACCCTTCCTAATGTCAATAAAATGTTCTAATCATACTCAAGGGAAAACTGTCCCAGTACTGAAAAGGTTAAAGTCTTGCATCACATGGAGAGTATCATGCAGCAGTGACATCTGTATAAACAGTCTCATAAGATCAAGAAAGCTGCAAGAGATTAACTTACACATACATGGCAGTTCTTATATGACATATCTCAGTGGGAATTTAATCTTAATGCAATCACAGAAAATCAATGAATTATATACAAATATATCTAATCTATCCCAAACTTCCTGTGTGACAAAAGAAAGGAAAAAAGAAGAAAAGAAAGAATGAAGGGAGAAGGGAAATGGAGGCAAGAAATAACAGCCCAAAAAAGACAGGACACAGAACAGAGGGCACAGGATATATAACACATAACAGAAGACACAGGACACAGAATACAGAAGAGGACACAGGACACTCACGCCTGCTCTCTCATGCCGAGAGGGTCAATTTCCTGCCCCAAGATGTGGTGAAGTGCATCAAAATACTCAAAGCGGGTGGTGGTGTCCCCGTGCACTTGTTTCTGCAGCACTCGGATGTAGGTTGTCTGTCAAGAGGAGACCAGAGATGTCACCAGCAACTCAGTGGTTTACAGATAGAAATGCTTTGCTGGGTATCCATGTAGGGAGATGGGCTAAGACTGAGCTCCTTGTTCATTTGTTTGTCTGTTTGGCCTCAGTTGTGATTGACTACAGGCTGGCCTCAGTAACATGTTGCAATAAGGAGAGGAGAAAAAAAAGGGGGAAAAGAATGGGGAGCATATGGTGGAGGAATTCTGATACTGGGTACAAACAGTATTTCAATTTATTTCAATTTATTTTCTATTTTTCTTCATTTTTCAAAGCAATACTCTACTGAGGGACTACAAGTCTTTCCCCTGTGGCTGATGGAGCTAAGAGTGAGAATGACGAGTGTGCGAGTGTGTGGTAGCTATACTTTGTCTCAGCTACCATGTGTGGGGCTGCCCGAATGGTACATAGGTAGGTAGATAAACAGATATATGAATGACAATCAAGAATTACATCCAATAATCATTTAAGAAGGAGTTACCTTATCAATTTATTAACCAGACACAGACAGCTAGAGTAGGTAGTAGTAATAGAAGTAGAAGTCATAGTAGCAGCAGAAGTAATACAAGAAGTTACCATCTCACTCTTGGCACACCCACCTTGAGATTCCTCCATTTCTTATCACAGTCACTCCCAGAACAGTAGTGGCCTTTCTCCCTCATGTGCTCGGCCACCGCATTCCAGATGGCCTTCTTCTTCTTGGTGCCATCATAGAAGTCCTCAAAGAACTCTTCCACACTGCCGATGAGAGCCAGCACTTCCTCCCGGCCCCAGTGGATCTCAGGACACCGAGAGCCTGCCGATGGCCCTGCTGTATCTGAAGGGAGATCATTTTTTCTTTAATATAAGAGGAGAAATCTGGCAAAGGGTGACAAAAAAGATTAGACAAAAAGGCCCACTTAGATGCCAGCCCCCAAGCAGGTCCAAGAGAGTTAGCCAAAAGAATGGGATATATGTCTTGCAACCTCCCTCTTAAATGAGTTTAGGTCATACAGAAGCAGGCAGGGAAGGAGGTAAGGTCTGGGGGAGATATGGGTGCTCCTTACCTGCCTCTCACCTGCTTTCTCCCTTATACAACTTAAAGATCTGATAGGCTTGTTATGTCCCTTGTACCACACCTGACAACCTTACCTAGCATAACCCTTTCACTGCGCTACGAAACAATGAACAGTAACTGAGGAAATATACAAAATCTTTATAAGCATCTACAGGAAAGACCATTAAAAAGAATAAATGTTGAGATTTCTGAATACTTTGAAGAGAATATAAAGGTTTGTAGAACAAGTGAATATAACTCAGAATGGTATGCAGTTAAGGATAGATGCACCAAACATAAGTGAACGGGATAACTTACCTGACCTAACCTAACTTAGCCCATCAAGACATAATTTTGATTGTCTGTACGTTGTATGTGTCACGTGGAATAACGACACTCATATATGAAGTTGGAAACACTGTGGCATTATAACAGTAAATATCCTTAGAGGGACGAGCCTGCCATGAAATAACTCCAGGATAGTGACAGGACTTCACTCATACTACGGGGGAGGTGAAGCTGGCAATCCTGTCCTCACCTGCCATGCCGAGTGTTGTGCGTCTTGCCAGGGGCGTGTCAAGTTCCTATGCTGTCACTAACACACTTGCTGGCTGAGTCCTTCCATGAGAGCGAGAAAACACGACCCCCTTGCAAAATACCGCCAGCGTTGCCTTTACTGGCTGAGCTGAGAGTTGCCGAGTTGCTCACTCTTTGTTAGTATTTGCTACTTACCGTTAGACTAGTGGCAAAATGTCACTATGATCTATATATATTCTTTTGGTTTTCATCAATACACCTTGAAATATTGTCAAAAATACACATATATCGAGAATAGAGGCGATAGAAAAAGAGAATAAAGAAATATCATCGTTTGCCTTTCAAATACCTCGTTTTTTGTTTTGAGTCTTTCCCGCGGGAGATGCAAACATTCGCTGACAATGTAATATTTACTGCCTCGCCAAATAACCATAGCTGGATGCGATGATATATAAAAAAGATGTCATAATAACCAATAATTCGATATATGACATTTATGGAAGTATAGAATCTCATTAATGATAGATGTAGTAATAGACGGTTTTCATAATATTAATTTAGTACTACCGTACAGACACTGCCATCACAGACACATCTACGGAGGGCAGTGTCAGTGGTGGTGGTGACGGTGGTGGTGGTGTGTCTACTCTTTTGTATTACTATTCAGACTTGCTATACATCCAGACACACCCATACATGCTCAAAAATACACTCATATAACCAAAACACACCTAGAATCAGCTATAAGTACATCCAAACAGTCGTACATACGTACATACACACAAGTGAAGTGCAGTGTTACCATATTCTTGCCAAACTGGACCAGCAGGAAGGCCAAACCTGAAGACAAGGGTGAACCAGCCAAGTCAACACCGCATTGACACAACGCTCGATCCACAATGCAAGCCTTACATTCATTTGTTTAAAGTAAGCTAAAGCCATTCACTTATTTTTAGGTGTCCTTTATATATAAGAGTGAAAACAATTTTAAATCTACTCAGATTTGAAAAGATGATACGTAAAAAACAAATCTTCAGTATTTATTACCAGCTGTTATTTGGTTCTTTCACTTACCGTAAACTAAATATGGCTCAGAATGGATCCACTAGTCTAGCATTTCATATCTCGTGGTCAAATATTCCCAATATGGTTTAATTTGGGTGGTGAAAGAATAAAGAAACATGGCGTCCAGTAGCGCCTGGCTGCTTCACTGATTTTGCCGCCCCTTCGGCCCCAGCCTACCCCCGGCAGCCAGGGGGTTCCAATATTTTTTTTCATATATTTCCTAAAGATAAAATTACGCTTCTGTGGTATGTTTTTATGGCTTCTAAAAATATTTTGTTGCCCTTAAATTGTGTTGCACGCCTCTGATCGATAAATATATGGCGTTCGGTGGTGTTTTATGGCGTAAATATGAAGGAATTTAACGGCCAAATTTTCTATTTTCCATTTGGAGATTTTTTATTTCAAGCTATAACTGGGCCTTTATGGTATAAAAGTATCGCTTAGTCCCTTTTAAGTAAGAAATCAATCAATTGAATGAAATGTGTGGACTTTTAAATTATGTTTAGTCCTGTTAAAAGTGAATTTTATAATTCTTATTTCATTTCTTTACGTTTGTGCTTCACGATCTAACTCGTTCTAGAATGCCTTGAAAGATAACCCAGGCTTTGTAAAATGTGTTGAAATACTTGCTAAGTGAAAATTATTGGACTTTACAAGAGTTTGTAATGAGTTTAGATATTAATGCTTTTGTTTTGCATAAATATCTTTTCATTCGTTCATTTCCGGTTCTAGCTAACTGTTGGATGTCTGAAAAAGGACCTTATATTGTCTAGTATTTTTTGAAAGAAACATAAAGTAGAAATGGGTGGATGTTTTAGCAGTGTTATAAGTGAAAGTATCTTTATACTTTTACCATAATTGATGTAGACATTTCTTTAAAACTAGTTAGGCAGGAGATGTTTTGATATTTTGGATGTTAGTTAAAGTATCTATCAAGTCATAAAATAGTAAGCATTCGGCCATGGCTTCGTTTTTTCTGTAGGTCATTTTTAAAATTATTTACGTAATTTAGCCGAATCACCCCTTTTCTCGAGCTCTGATGATGTCACAGGTAAGGTGGTGACTCATCATGGCTCTGGGCGGGCTTCTCTCTTTCAACCCATGAGTTCGTCAATATTTCTGCGTAATATCTAGTGTTTTCTAAATGTTTTTATCCATTTCTATGCTCAGATGTGTATAGGTGGGAGAAGTAGAATACAGAAGAAAGGGGAAACGAAAGAAAAAATATGAAGAAAGAAGAAAAAGAGGAAGAATAAAAGGTGGAAGAGGCAAGCCACAATATTTAGGTAAGTCTCCCTTGTAATCTTGTCGTTCTTTATAATGCATTCTGATATATTTTGGGGTACGTATGGAGTGTTTTAAGTGTGTTTGGTAGTGTTGTGTGGTATTTTGAACGTATCTAAAGTATTATAAACGTGTTTTGTGTGCATTCTGTGTATTTCAGTGCGTAATATATAGTTTTAGTTATATTTTACGTATTTTGGGTGTGTTGTGAATACATTTGAGTATTTGGATGTGTTTTGAGACTATTTGGGGGTGTTTTGAGATGCTTTATGACGTTTTAAGTATGTTTTGGGATAAGTTTGGCATGGGTGTGTGTGGGTTTTTGGATGTATTATGTGGTTTTGGTGTATAATGGGTGTTTCTATAGTGACTTTTGGGTGTGTTTATAAGTATTTTAAGGTGTTGTATGGTGTTTTGAGTGTGTTTTGGGATAATTTTGAGTATTTTCAATAATTTAGGTGCGTCTGGATGTGTGGGAACGGTGTTGTGTGTGTGTGTGTGTGTGTGTGTGTGTGTGTGTGTGTGTGTGTAATTCACCTCGGTCGTCTGCTGGTCACCCAGACAGTCTTCCCCATTATGGAGCGAGCTCAGAGCTCATAGTCCGATCTTCGGGTAGTACTGTGTGTGTGTGTGTGTGTAGGTCTTCTGAGTGTGTTATTGCTCTCTCTCTCTCTCTCTCTCTCTCTCTCTCTCTCTCCGCTGGTAGCTCAAGATCGGCTAAAATTTTACAAGAGGCTTCGTTGATGCTGAGGGGGTAAGAACAATTAAGACAAGTAAATATAAGGTATCGTTGTATAACTTTAACCCCTTCAGTACTGGGATGCATTTTTACCTTGATTTTTTGGGTGTGATTGGACGATTTTATTGACATTAGGAAGGGTCTATGGAGGTTAGAAGATTAATGGCTACAGTTCACTATTTTAGTGCCCCCCACATAAGTTCCTGATGCTGTATATAATCACCAGATAGTAAGCAGAATAAATATGAAAACGCGTCATGGTACTCAAGAGGTTAAAATTACGAATAAGTAAGAAATAATGGTAAAATAATGGCTGGAAAATACACCGGAACAAGATTAAGACCTGTAGCGTCAAGATCACAATCAAGACTTTAAAACCACAACACTTGATGGACTGGGGCACATTTTTCGCTTAATATCCTTCCTGTGTTGAAGATATTTGCCAATAACGTGAGTAGGAAGCTTTGATAGACGCCAGGCACCATTCACAGAGATAAAGTACTGGTGTTGCTGTGTAGAGACCTGCAAATAAGGGAATGTATGCCAATTGCTTTAGTCAGAAATGTTATCGTGGTAAAGTTTTTAAAGAGAGAGAGAGGGAGGGGGGGAGGAGATTATCGCTTGATTGGTAGCAGTGTAATGCGAAGATTCTGCTGTTTTTTTTATTTCTATTCCCTTATTCATTTCCTTCATATATTATCTTCTTTCTCTCTCTTTCTACTGTTGACCAATAGTGTGGCTTCATAAATGTGACGTCAAACCAGCTGTGTGAAAGAGAGCAAGCGGCACAGCGAAGGGCGAGCCGGGAAAGGAGGAGAGCTAGAGGGACCCGTATATTAGGACACTGGCTGTTATTGTCCACCTGTTGATTTTTTTTTTTTTTTATTTTCAAGGTTCCTGTGGTATTTTATGGATCGGTGTTTGGAGGGTGAAGAAATGTAAGGATCATTAGGTCAAGTGTTTTGGTAAGTTTCATAGTAGATTTCTGGAAGAGGTTAAAAAGTATTGTTGTGATGCCATCAATGAGTCACTAGCAAGAAAGGTCTGTGGTCGAGGGAGGTAACATTTACTCATGGCTGTGTAGTCCCATTTTTTTTTTTTATGCTTCCACACCTTACCCAATTGCCTTCCAAAGCCCAATACTCTTCTGGCATTAACCACAATCTCTGGGGGGGCTAATCCACTTGTTTGCTACCCTACAGCAGAATGTGTATTACCTGACGTGCAATATTGGCCCCTGTGTATCTTTTTATCATATCCTTGTGTGAGTACTCCACAGAATAGGACTAGAATACTGGATGAAAGAAAGAAAAAGGATGTACATTTTATCCATTTTATTCTTGTGATATTAAAATGGTATATACATATGAAAAACCTAAACCTTTACTGTCATTTGTTAACCATCTGGCTTTTATTTAATTTGTTGAGATTTCCTTCATCTCCAATTTGTCCCTTCCTGCAGCAACACCACTGTATGATCAGGTTCAGGTTATTGTTGGGAGAGTTGCCTTACATTTCCTTTATTGTGTTGCCAGTGTTTCCTTTACTTTCTTTTTATCCTTTATTATGTTGCCAATGTTTCTCTTACTTTTTTCAGTCTTATTTGCCAGGACTTCTACAGTGTGTTCTTGGTGCTCTCTGTATACCTAATTAACACACTCACCAACACTTGTCTTCATGTCATTCTGAACAGAGACACAGCAAAGACATTGATTCCTGGAAGAATTGACAAGCACTGGGTCTGTTTCCTTGTATCTCTCTCTCTCTCTCTCTCTCTCTCTCTCTCTCTCTCTCTCTCTCTCTCTCTCTCTCTCTCTCTCTCTCTCTCTCCAAGTCCTGTGGTGAGTGACCTGTGCATTGTGTCCCCAGGAAGGCCATGAGTGGAGGTGGGGGAGTGTGGCCAGGCAGCAATGGCAGTGGTGGGGCAATGGCCACTGCCGGCTGGTTCTTCCCTGAGGCGGAGAGTACTGTGCCAGCCAACCAGTGGAGCAATGTGGGGTGTGCCTCCTGCAGCACCGACCAGCATGCCCCACCACCAGCCCTCCCTCCCCACCAGCACACCACCTGCCCCTACCACCACCAACAACAACAACACCACCAACACCACCACCACCATGCCCCAGGCCCACCCTACACCACCCAGAGTGTGCCAGAGGTGCTCCCATACCCTCCCAACATCCCCCCACCCAGCCACTACCACCCGCCACACTACAGCCAGCCCTACCCCACCCAGTACAGCGTGCCCCCCCGGCCATGCACAGAGCAGGGAGGCCCCACCCCTGTCACTGCCATGAGGCCACCAGGACCGCCCCCTCCCATTCTATCCTATCCCCCACCTGGCCCCTCCCCTGGGTCTGCATCCTGTCCCCCTCCTGCCCCTCCATACACCGGCACCCCGGGGTACAGCTGGGGCACCACACCGCTGCCCTCACAAATCCCCCAGGTTGGCAGCTCAGCACAGGGATCACAGGTAAGGCTGCCCTCAGCACGCACACTGTGTTGGTGAGGCAGCTCAGTCTGTATCACCAGTACATCATTCATGCTGTTTTTGAAGACATTTTTCCCTTTTATTTTGGCTAAGTCTCTCAGACCTGCAAGGGAACTGGCAACTAAGTAGGCCTTTATTTTTTATTTTATGTTGCCTTTGATCAGCTTTGTCCTCTTACATAAATAAAAACCTAACAAGCTCTGTAGTGTGCCTTGCAATCTCTAATGGCTCGGTGTGCCCCCAGCAGCCATGGCCTCACCAAGAGTGGGAGGAAAGCTGTCCGCCTGCCCACCATGACCACACGCCACGCCACCCCCCGCACCCCGGCCTGGACAGCAGGGGAAGAGAGCATGACCTGCCTCCCCGGCCAGACAACAGGCCCTCCCACTCCTCAAGGTCTGTGCCTCTCCTGTGGTGTTTGGGGGACACGGATTTAAAAATCTTAATCATTGAAAATAGAGATAAAGGTCCATGATTATCCACAATGATAAGCGCTGCTGTCCTTCCAATTTTAGGTACGATAGTGATCAGCGCAGCTTGGAGCCCAAGTACAAGGAGGACCGTGGTTATGGGGGTGAGAACCGGTGGGTGGAGAGAGGGAGGAAGCGTTCCATGAGCCCCTCGGAGTACTCCAGCCGCAGGAGTGACAGTGGCTGCTACTCCCCGTCATCCAGGTCTTCAAGGAAACCACACTCTAGGTGACTAAGTTGTGCTTGACTAACATTGTCACAAAATGAGGAAAGCTGCAACAAGACACTGGCCAAGTCTTGTCATTCTTGTCCATGAATTTATCTCGGCTAAATCTCATTGACTGCTCAAACAACTAGATTGCATTGTGCACTCCACTCATCCACCACTTACTTTTCAAAACCCAATAGCTTCCTCTCCTCATCAATCTGACTCTATTGACCTGAACCTATTACTTTGTGTTGTGTTCTGATGACTGAGTCTGAGTCTTTGATGCAGCCTTCAGGACACTTTTAAAGTAGTGTGTCATGATCCAGGTTGGAGAATGTGATTTATATTTATTTACTTACATATGCATTACACATTTGATACAACATTTTAAGGTAATGAATGATCACCAGCAGATGTGACAAGGAAAGAAGCAGCATTGAGCCGCGGTACAAGAGGGACCGCAGGTACAACACGTATGCTGAGGACAAGTGGCCGGAGAGAGGCAGCAGGAGCAGCAGCAGCAGCAAGCGGTCTCGGAGCCCTGCTGAGGCTGCTCCTCGGAGGCGAGACACAAGGAACTACTCGCCGCCCTCCAAGACTTCACACGACCTGCGGGAAAGGTGATGTGCTCATTTGGCTTGGCTTGGCTTGGTTTGGTTTGTGTTGAGGTTTCTGGTGAGTGATTGGTCCTCCAGTGTGGTAATGATAGTGATATTCCATGGCAGGTCACAGGGTAGCCACAGCAGGGCAGCAAGGAGGTCAAGGAGCCCAGGTCGCCGGCCCCCACATTCCAGGTCACCCATCAGAAAGAGGTGTGTTGGCACAGTGCTGCTATCATCACCAATAGCCTCAGTGGTAGACAGTGTAACTCTTGTGTCACCTTCTTTTACCCACACATGTATGTCTGGAGGCTTCCTCTTCTTAGTCATTATTTCCTCCTACCCATACACTGTCTGATTCAACCTTCCACCCCCCAGACCACCTCCTGCACACAGCCCAGAGCCCCAACACAACAGGACTCCTGACCAAGTAGCAGCAGCAGCAGCAGCAGCGGCAGCAACTGCTGCTAGGAAGGCTGAGTCCATTGGGAGGCAAGGGAGTCCTGATGCTGACCAGATTGATGCACTCATAGAGAAGGAAATGCTGAAGGCTGTGGAGGAGGAGGAGGAGGAGACAAAGACTCCTTGGGTTCGCTCTGCCCCCGCTGACCTCTACTACCAGCGAGATGACAAGTGAGTGCACTGACCACTGAGCCAGGCTGGGTTACCTCAAACAAAGACATGGGAAAACAATTGCACCAGCAGGATTGTGAGTGGGACAAACTTAACAAGGCATAGTACACACACATAGACACCACCAGTGTTCTTTCAGCATGTTGGAAGAATCCTGCTTTATTTTCTTTAATTTTGCAGAAATCCTCTTGTAACACGAGCCACAAAGAAGTTGATGGCTCTTTGCGATGTGTTTGACGAGAAGCTGGTGAAGAGAGGAGAGCGAGTGAGGCAAGAGAAGAAACACAAGGCTGAGAAAAACAAGGAGTCACCACAGCCATTGACCAGTGAGCAAAACTTGTATTGTTATGATTTTGTAGTGTGTGGCAGGTGCAGGTGACAGGTGTGGCAGTGGGAGGCATTGTTTGACCCGTGGGCGATGGTTTGCAGTGTGCAAGAGTGGCTGCAGCAAAGCAAAGGTGGCCACAGAGGAGGGTGATGGGAAGAACCCATCAAAGGAGGACACAGTCACAGGGGATGGAAAGGACAAGACTGAAGGGAGTGAAGATGGTGCCAAGGAGAGCAGCAGTCCAGCCAGTGCCGTGCCTTGCTTGGCCGAGTGTGAGGGTGTGCCAGGCCAGACAGCCGCAGGAGTGGCCAAGTCAGGGAGTCACCACAGTCATCATCATAAGAAGAAGAAGAAAAAGAAAGAAACCAAGGGCACAGATAAGGCCTCTGGGCAAAGCAGCAGCAGTAGCAGCAGTAGCAGCAGCAGTAGCAGTAGTAGTAGCAGTAGCAGCAGTGAGGGTGATGACAGCTCCAGCAGTGAAGAGGATGATGAGAGTGAGATGGACAGGATATCCAAGGAACTGGAGAAGAAACGCAGCCACCCAGACCGACTCCACCCTGAGCTGTGGTTCAATGATCCCGGTGAGGTGAGTGTGGCTGTGGTGGTGACAGGTGATGAGTGTGGCTGTGGTGGTGACATGAGGTGAATGTGGCTGTGGTGGTGACAGGTGAGTGTGGCTGTGGTGGTGACAGGAGTGAGTGTGGCTGTGGTGGTGACAGTCATGATAGAATAGTGATATACTTCACCATTAGTCATTGAGAATTTAGTACAAAGAAAAACCAGCAAGCTTAATGTGCAATCTTTAAGGGAACTGGCAATCAAGTGGGCCTTTTTTTTGTTTAATTTTTTGTTACCCTTGACCAGCTTCCCCTCTTGCATAAAAGAAAATAATAAAAAACAATTGCATAAAGGTATATTTTAAAGAGGTAAAGCCAGAACAAGCCAGTAATTCTTTCATATCAGTAAGTGTAAAGTGTTTTCAAGCAGACTTCAGTGAATCCAGCTTACCTTGGTGCTTGAGGTGTGCTGCTCTCATCACACACTGCTGTCACTCACACTCATCACTCAACTGACACCACACTCCTCTCCCTCTCTCCCTCTCCCTCTCACACATGTTTTAATCGTTTGCCTTGCCTATTCCTAATGTAAAGGCTGTGATATACGACTAAATGGTTTTTGAGTGACTTTTGTTTTGATGACGGAACAACAACACTACATTGTCCAGTACACTCAGCAACACTTAGAAGCCTTGCAGTGTTGCCATCCCTAACTGACACGTGAATTTTCTTGGCATCTCTGTGCTGGCCCAGGTCAGGTCAGGTCACTTTAGGGTTGAGGTGGCAACAATGCAGACATGTGTTGCCAGTCTAGTCTGGATCCAGTGCAGTGTTGCCAAGCTAGTCTAGATCCCATTGCAGTGTTGCCAAGTTAGTCTGGATCCAGTATAGTGTTGCCAAGTGGTGTGCTGAGGTGTGGTGCTTTCAGATGAACGACGGACCACTGTGTCGCTGCTCCCTGAAGGCCCAGCGCTCCGGCATCCGTCACGGCTACTATGTTGGGGAGGACAACCTTAACAAGTGTGACCCCTGGACCAATAACGCTGACCGGCTTCACCACTACCTCATCACCATCTCACCACCAACTAACTTCCTGGTCAGTCGCTTTGTTGCATTGGCCTAGTCTTAACATTAACACCTTCAGTACTGTGGGATGTTGTCATGTTTATTCTGGTGACTATTTGGTGATTTTCTACAGCTTCAGAAACTTATGTGGGGATTGAAGTAGTGAAAACTGGCCATTAATCTTCTGACATCCATAGACTGACTCTGGCCATTAATCTTCTGACCTCCATTGACCCTTCCTAATGCAAATAATATCGTCTAATTGTAACAAAAATTCAAGATAAAAATGCATCTCTTTAATGAATCGGTTAAGGCTTGTATTCTCAAACACTTCTGCACTTCTCCACTCTTTCAAATGGCTTTATTTAAGTTTACACATATTTTTAAGGTGTTTCTTATGGTTCTAAAGGCAGAGTGACAAGATTTCTATATAATCAACTGGAGAAACACTCTTGACAACCTTGCTAATCATCTCTTTGGCCTTAGAAAATAGTTGTGGTGAGAGAGCAAAGTATTTCTGAATATGGACTTAAAACGCCTCAAATTGAACTGTCCAGCTTTTCTGAAATTCTATGTGTAATTTATTTTTGGTGGGCGAGAAAATTAAGATGTTTTTAACTGTTTTCTGTCACCTCTTGGCCAGCACACCTGCAGGCGGGGAGTGGTGGTGGCAGTGGGAGAAGTTTGGTGGTGGTTGGTGTGTGGAGGCAGTGACGTGTGTAAAAACTTAAACAACAAACTTATTAACAACGCTTTTTATTTGTATTTATTGCTTTCTTTCATTTGTCTCACTATTCATTTATCTATTTTCATTTTCATTTGACTCAGTATTCAGTTATTTATTTTCATTTATTATCTGAGTAATGAGATTTCAATTTGTTATTCATTTACTCATTTTTATTTTATTTTCATTTTCTGTGAGTTACAAGATGTCAGGTCATTTATCTCTTTCTTTTGGCTATAACTCTTTCATACCTGCAAGGGGACTGGCAAGTAAGTGGGCCTTTTATTTTTTTATTTTATTTATTTTTTTATTATCTGTTGCCCTTGACCAACTTTCCTTCTTACATAAAAAAAAAAAGATAAAAAAATGGTGTTTTCAGATCAAGACACCAACAGTCATTATGCACGACAGCCATGAGTTCATCTTTGAGGGGTTCTCGCTGCTATCCCACCACCCGCTGGAGGAAGTGCCCACCTGCCGAGTCATTCGCTTCAACATTGAGTATACCATTCTCTACATCCAGGAGAAGATACCGGACAACTTCTGCATCCAGGAACTCAACCTTCTGTGTGCGTGATGACTCCTTGTGTTGTGTCAGTGTAGAGTGTTTTTTTTAAGGTTAGGTTTGGTTTGGTTTTTCCTTTTCTTGTACCTCAGTGTAGTAATCTTTGTATTTTGTTGTATCGTAGTATTGAGTCTCTTTTTAGGTTAGGTTAGGTGAAGTCTTTTTTTGGGTTCTATCAGTATAGTAGTTATTTTATATATATATCTTTTTATTTTATTTATTTATTCATTTATTTACTTATTTATTTTTTTACTTGTTTATTGTTTTATTGTATACTAATTTCTTTAGGTTAGGTTAGGTCTTTCTTATTACTTACTATTATTTTTGTGTCTGCTTTACTGTAGCCTGACGATGGTACAAGCAGTGCCAAAACGCAGCTTACAAAAATGTGCATACTAACGCTGGTCCTCATCGTTGCTTTCTTTTCTTGTTGGCTTTGTATAGTACTTCTTTTACTATTGTATCTTAGTATCTTGCCTTTTTATTTTATTTTATTTATTTATTTATTATTTTTTTACTTTATTTATTTATTTTTTTTCAGGTTAGGTTAGGTTAGATTAGGTCTTTCTTTTTTTCATTATATCTTAGTGTAATATTTCCTTTTTTATTGTACTCGTATCTCATCAGTTGTTTGTTGCTGTTGTTGTTGTTGTTGTGTATCTTAATATACAACATTTTTTACTTTGATATTTTAGTACAATGAATCTTTCTTTTTTAAGTTAGATTAAGTTAGGTCTTCTTTTTTCCTTGTATCTTAGTGTAGAGTCTTTCTTTTTAATGTCTCTTAGTGTAGAGTCTTCCTTTTTTCCTTGTATCTTAGTGTAGAGTCTTTCTTTTCAGTTGTATCTTAGTGTAGAGGCTTCCTTTTTCCTTGTATCTTGGTGTAGAGTACTGGCCTCATCTGTGACCTCTGACCTCTTAACACGCACTTACAAATCTTATATCACTAGCACATTAATAAGTTTTCTGTTATATTTATAGTCTCATTGTATTGACCTTACCCGTGACCTTTGAACTCTTAATTTGCAGACCAGTATCTCTTTCTGGAACTTCTAGAGCTTGTTGACCTGAACCTCAAGTCGATGGGAGACAGTGACGGCTGCCCACGGTTCCACTTCATGCCGAGATTTGTGCGGAAACTTGCAGGTTGGTGTTCCTCTTCTCTGCTAACTCATGTGTTCTTCCCCTTATCATGTTTCTGGTGCCATAATATTTTGTGTGTAAACTTGTAGGTCAGTGCATCTCTTCTCTGCTATTTCACATATTCTTCTTACCTTGAGTTTACTTATTTTTTGGTGCCATATTTTTGTCTCTACAGTCAAAGGAAGACAGAAACACTTAGGAACACATCCACATGGAACTCCCTACCTGCTTCTGTACTTCCAACTTCCTGTGACTTGACTTCATTTAAGAGGGAGGTTTCAAGACATTTATCCCTTTCTTTTGCTAACTCTCTGGGACCTAAGTGGACCTTTTTATTATTACTTTTTTTTCTTTTTATGTTGCCCTTGGCCAGCTTTTCCTTCTTACATAAAAAAAAAATAAATAAATAAATAAAAACTCTACTTTCAGACAATGGTAAGGAGATCCTGTCCATGAATGAGGTGCTGAGTTCACTGCTGAAGAATAGCGGGCCCCTGGTGCAGCCTGAGGACCTGGCACACCTACTCAGCATGTCTCAGTACCAGTGGCAGAACTATGCTGACCAGCTCAAAGGTACTGGCTCTGTCTTGTGGCTCTCTCTTGTGGCAAAATCCACCCCAAACTCAACAGAAATATGAAAACACTCTTAATGCAAATAATAAGCTTGAAAACACTTAAAACACACCAGTAACAAGCTTGAAGACTCTTAAAAACACAAATAACCAGCTTGAAAATACTTGCTGTTTATCTTATGGCAGGATTTTTTAACCTTTCACTAGAAGCATGAAACATTTGAAAGCACCAATGACTTCAACCAGACATTCATTAGATGCCACCATTTAGACAGCACAGACATTGATGTTACTACTATTGTTACCGTACACACTTGAAAACACCATTAATTTCAACCATTCACTCATTAAACAGCACAAACCTTACTGCTACTAGTAATGTTACCATACACAGCACTGACCATAACCCCTTCAATACTGGGAGACATTTTTACCTTGAGATTTGTGTACGATTAGACTATTTTATTGACATTACAAAGGGTCTATGGAGGTCAGAAGATTAATGGCCACACTCCTCACTATTTTAACCCCCACATGAGTTATTCAAGCTGTAGAAAATCATGAAATAGTAAGCAGAGTGAATATGGAAACACATCATGGTACTTAGGAGGTGAGGTTAATGTTACCAGTAATGTTACCATATACACTTGTTTGGCAGGTATTATGGAAACACATCATGGTATTTAAGAGGTTAATGTTACCAGTAATGTTACCATACACACTTGTTTGCCAGGTATGGTGGTGACCTGTCCCGGCATGAAGCCCAGCAGCATCAGGGTGGACCAGCTGGATCGGGACCAAGTTAGTGAGGAGACCATCAACTACCCTGTCATTGTACACTTTGGCATACGTCCCCCTCAGCTCTCTTACGCCGGCAATCCTGAGTGAGTGAGTGAGCGAGTGAGTAAGTGAGTGAGCGAATGAGAAAGTGAGTGAGTGAGTGAGCATGTGAATGAGTGAGTTAGTTAGTTAGTTAGTTAGTTAGTTAGTTATGGCCACTACCAGCACTATTCAGAAACACCTTCCCTTCTCACTATGCCAATTTTCCAAGGCTACAGAGACAACTAACCAGATTTTTCAATACAGTTTCTCCTTTTAATAAACTAGAAATCTTGCCAATCTATCACCAGAACCATAAAAATATTCTTAAAATCACGAGTATCTTCAACTGGAGCCCTTGGAAAGCAGTGATGGTGATAGAGCAAAGCGTTTCAGAATACAGGCCATAGACTCCCTCCCCGTGTTGCAGGTACCAGAAGGCGTGGCGGGAGTATGTGAAGTTCAGACACCTGCTAGCCAACATGCCCAAGCCTTCCTTCGAGGACAAGCGGCGTCTGGAGGCCAAGGAGAACCGACTGCAGGAGATGAGAATGACCTCCAAGATGAAGAGAGACGTGACTGTGGCTGTGTCTTCCCAGGGCTTCTTTAGGACCGGCATTATGTGTGATGTGGTGCAGGTGTGTGTGAGAGTGTGTCAGGTGTGTGAGGTGAGAGGGTGAGCCACTGGAACGGTGCACCAAGCAAGGGTGGTAAGTCGTGGAGATGGATGGAGAGCAGCAGTGTGGAGTGGATGAGTGATGCTGTTGCAGTAGTGTGGCCTAACCTTCCATTCTCTGTGTTACATTCCCTCTTTTCTGGACACATTTGACTTTTTCTTCTATGACTGCCAGCTTCACATTTTCTGTATTCTCTGTTGTAGAAGTGTGGCCTAACCTTCCATTTTCTGTGTTACGAGTACATTCTCTCTTTATTGGACACGCTTTACATTTTCTGTATGACTTAACTTCACATTTTTTGTATTATGTTCTCTATTTTTTAGCACGCGTTTCTCTATTCTCTTGTGTTTCAAAAATAGAGAGCGTGAAATCAGAAATAATTGGCTACACTGTCTTGTGGCTTGGGAGATGTGAGGATATACTTCATAGCATGTGGACTTGGGTAGTAGGGGCATTGAACAGGAAGTGCCTTGTATCCAGTGTGGTCAGGATTGGAGTAGGTGAAAGGTAGGGAGCAGTCTCATTATTAACACCTTCATGACTGGGACACCATTTTACCTTGAATTTCAGGTACGATGAGACAATTTTATATACATTAGGAAGAGCCTATGGATGGCAGAAGATTAATGGCCACAGTCTTCACTATTTTAATCCCACACATAAGTTTCTGAAGCTGCATAAAATCATCAAATAGTAAGCAGAATGAATAAGTAGGTGGAGGATAGGAGCTGTCTCATTATTAGCACCTTCATGACTGGGACACCACTTTACCTTGAGTTTTGGGTATGATAAGATAATTTTATTTACATTAGGAAGGGCCTATGGAGGGCAGAAGAGTAATGGCCACAGTCTTCACTATTTTAATATCCCACGTAAGTTTCTGAAGCTGTATAGAATCATCAAATAGTAAGTAGAATGAATATGGAAATGCGTCATGGTACTGAAGGGGTTAAGGGACAGGTATATAGCAGTGTATGTAGTCATGCCTTGCTGTGGGAGTATGTGGCCAGGTGTGTTATGCTGAGAGCCTCCTAGACAATGCTCCCTTTCCACTAGAGATACTGGGCTCAGAGTATGAACGTCTGTATGTGTGAGTGTGTGATGCTTTGAGGCCACCTGTATGAGCTACCCACCTCTTGTACATATAGAGTAGATTTTATTAATTTTTAAGGGAACTGGCAATCAAATGAGCTTTTATTTAATTTTATTTTTAATTCATTTTTATTTTATGTATTTTTAAGGGAACTGGCAATCAAATGAGCTTTTCTTTGATTTATTTTTTTCTTTATTTTTATTTTTTATTTATTTTTTGTTGCCCTTGACCAGCTTACCATCTTACATAAAAATAAGTAATTCTCGTATTGTGAATATGTCTTTCAATATGTCCACCACACCAGGGCTATAGTGACATGTACCTTTGTGTTGGACAGCATGCCATGTTGCTGCCAGTGCTGGTTTGTCATCTGCGCTTCCACCAGTCCCTTGAGGTGCTGGAGGAGTGCATTGGCTACAAGTTCCAGACCAGGTTCCTCCTCCAGCTGGCCCTCACCCACCCTTCCTACAGGTGAGTCCTCCTGCCTGTAGAGTGTGTGTGTGTGTGTGTGTGTAGTGACAGTAGTGGTGTAGCTGGCTTGATGGGGAGTTGGTGGTAGGTGTGGTTGTGGTAATAATAGTTGTAGTAGTAGTAGTAATTAGTAGTTGTAGTAGTGGTGGTAGTAGTAGTAGTAGTAGTAGTAGCAGTAGTCGTAGTAATAGTGGTGGTAGTAGTAGTAGTCGTAGTAGTAGTATAGCTGTGTGGTGAATTGTTTATGTACTAATAGTGGCAGCGGTGGCACAGCATTGCAAGTGAATAGTGTTCTATGGTCCAGTGTTCAGTGTGAGGACAACACTATGGTGACACTGAATGCAGCCACACTGGTTGGTGAAAATATTACTGATCTTACCATTTGATTGTTGCTCTTACTGTCACTCCAGGGAAAACTTTGGCACCAATCCAGACCACGCCAGGAACTCCCTCACCAACTGTGGCATCCGACAGCCGGAGTATGGTGACCGGCGCATCCACTACATGAACACACGGAAGAGAGGTGAGTCAGTGGTATTTCTCTCTCTCTCTCTCTCTCTCTCTCTCTCTCTCTCTCTCTCTCTCTCTCTCTCTCTCTCTCTCTCTCTCTCTCTCTCTCTCTCTCTCTCTCTCTCTCTCTCTCTCTCTCTCTCATTATGTGGAACTGACCAATGGCAACGAAAAGGATAAAATAAGGCCCACTGAGGTGCCAGTCCCTAAACAAGTCAAAGGAAACAGGACCCCTTGGCTGGCATAGGAGTCTTTTTCAGTTTTTATCCAGTTTTAAATCTTGAGTGAAGAATGTTTGTGTAGCGAGGTGTATGTAGGTTTGCGTGAAGGAAGAGGACATGGAGGGAGGTAGCAAGGGTGGCTAACACAAGGCTGCCCCTGTAACTCAACTCAGACGTGTGATGCACTCTCTCCCTGTGTCCCCGTCAGGCATCAACACGCTCATCAACATCATGTCCAGATTCGGCCGCAACTTGGAAACGGAGAGCAAGATAACGCACAACGAACGGCTGGAATTCTTAGGAGATGCTGTGGTGGAGTTCCTCACCTCCATCCACCTGTTCCACCTGTTTCCCAGCCTGGAGGAAGGAGGACTGGCAACTTACAGGTAATCTTTTATATTATATTCCACATTTTCTCTATCAGAATCATCACGCATGCATCTTTCCTTCTGAAATAATTGTTTGAGTGATGTGTCCTCATTACTGTCATTGTGTATCTTTATCATGAAGTGTTTGTCATGCACACCACTGCTAACCTCTTGGTCCATCGGTCCATCAGGGCAGCCATTGTGCAGAACCAGCACCTGGCCGTCCTGGCGGAGAAGCTGCGGCTGGACCAGTTCATGCTGTACGCTCACGGCTCGGATCTCTGCCACGACTTTGAGCTGCGACACGCCATGGCCAACTGTTTTGAGGCGTTGATGGGAGCAATATTCCTGGATTCTGGCATTGAGGTGAGACTTCCACTGCTGTAGTGATTGACAGTGAAGGTGAAAGAGACAGGAAATGCTTATGGTTAATACAGCCATGTTTTTGCTCCATATAATGTTTGGTGTTTGCTGGGACACAGGATGTAGTAACACATACAAGCATTAGTGACAGTATTATCTGTTGTCTTTACCGGAACACTGGAAGTAATGACATCATCACTTGCACTTTTCCTGATAGGTACAGAGGGAGTAGTGAAGGGTGTTTGTAATGCTGCTATACAATTGACCCCATTACTATGACCCACTTTTGTGTTGTGTTGTGTTGCAGGAGGCTGACAAGGTGTTGAGCTCCACCTTGTTCAAGGGAGAGGCTGTGCTGCATTCCATCTGGGTCCACTACCCGCTGCACCCCATCCAGGAGCAGGAGCCGCATGGGGACCGCAAGTGGATCAAGTCCTTCCCCATCCTCACGGTAAGTCAGACATGTGTTGTGTCCCCACTGTCTGGGAGTCACTGACCACACAACACTTAAGTCTTCTCTCATTTGCCTCCTCCTGTAGGTATCCATCTCACTTTCTCCTGTGCCTGAGTGAGTAGTGAGTCAGGCACTGCTTTGTGACAAGTCTTGCAATACAGTATTACAGTGCAGACCAACACAACACACCACTAACTCTGCTTCCCTCAGAAACTGTCCAAGTTTGAGGAGTCCATCGGCGTGGAGTTCAAGCACATCCGTCTGCTGGCACGTGCCTTCACTGACCGCAGCATTGGCTTCAACAACCTCACCCTCGGCTCCAACCAGCGGCTGGAGTTCTTGGGAGACACAGTGCTGCAGCTGGTGTCCTCAGAGTACCTGTACCGCCACTTTCCTGAGCACCACGAGGGCCATCTTTCGGTGGGTGGCTGGCTGGCCAAGGCCAAACACTGAAAGCTTTCTTTGGACTTAAAGATGTTGATGTGTTTTTTTATAATGATGTGCTAAAGAGTAGAGAGAACTGTTGATTCATAGAGCAGTCCTCAAGTATTGCCTTAACCCAGACACTGATGAGTCCTGACTTGCACAGTTGCTGCGTTCCTCCCTGGTGAACAACCGCACGCAGGCCGTGGTGTGCGACGACCTGGGCATGACCTCCTACGCCATGTACTCCCACCTCAAGACAGAGCTCAAGACCAAGGACAGAGCTGACCTGCTGGAGGCCTTCCTGGGTGCCCTTTACATTGACAGGGTGAGTGGGGGCAGTGACAAGCATAGGTGAGGTGCTCTATGCCTCATCCTGTCTGACTTGTACTTTGCAGTATTGCAGACTGCACACTCTATCTGATGCTGAGTAGGCAGCATTTTATAGCTATTCATCTGCAGTGTTGCATTGTGGTGTGATAAAGTCTGATGGTTGTGGTGGTAGTGATGGTGGTGTTGTTGTTGTTGTTGTTGTTGTTGTTGTTGTTGTTGTTGTTGTTGTTGTTGTTGTTGTTGTTGTTGTTGTTGCTGCCTCACCATGGACTTCTCCTTTCCGCAGGGTCTGAAGTACTGCCGCACGTTCTGTCATGTGTGCTTCTTCCCACGCCTTCACCAGTTCATCATGAACCAGGACTGGAATGACCCCAAGAGCAAGCTGCAGCAGTGTTGCCTCACACTGCGTACCATGGACGGCGGCGAGCCAGACATTCCCATATACAAGTGAGTCGTGCCGCTGCCTGGGCTGTTGTCTGGTGGTGCCAAACAAAGGACACCATCCTCTATGTTTTCAACACAAACCTCTTCTAACATGAGTACTTCCCTGCAGTACTCAAGAGAGGTTATTTATGTTTTACTTTATATAAGATATCACTTAACCAAATAGAGTGTGTAGGCATAGAGAAGTGGAAACTTTGATGTGGTCACGGCTGTACCTTTGAGAGGATTGATAAGAATGTTGCTTTGTTCCATGACAGGTATTCACATCACACTGAAGAGAGAGAACGTCTACATAAGTATTGTGTTGTGTTGTGTTACAGAGTTAATTGTGTTATATTTTGTTGTGTTGCAGAGTTAATTGTGTTCTGTCATGTTGTGTTGCAGGGTGATTGAGTGCAAGGGACCCACCAACACTCGAGTGTACACAGTTGCGGTGTACTTCCGTGGCAGGCGGCTGGCCAAAGCCTCAGGCCACTCCATTCAGCAGGCTGAGATGAACGCTGCAAGGGAAGCACTCATGAACTCCAAAGGTTAGTTGTGTGTCCTGCTTCACAACAATTGCTGACATTATCTCTCTCTCTCTCTCTCTCTCTCTCTCTCTCTCTCTCTCTCTCTCTCTCTCTCTCTCTCTCTCTCTCTCTCTCTCTCTCTCTCTCTCTCTCTCTCTCTCTCTCTCTCTCTCTCTCTCTCTCTCTCTCTCTCTCTCTCTCTCTCTCTCTCTCTCTCTCTCTCTCTCTCTCTCTCTCTCTCTCTCTCTCTCTCTCTCTCTCTCTCTCTCTCTCTCTCTCTCTCTCTCTCTCTCTTTTCTTTTCTTTTCTTTTCTTTTATGTAAGAGGGGAAAACTGGCCTAAGGCAACATAAAACACACACACAAAAAAAGGCCCACTTAGTTTACAGTCCTCTTGCAGGTCTGAGAGAGTTAGCCAGAAGAAAGGGATAAATGTCTTGAAACTTCCATCTTGCCAACTAACACAGCTGTTCTCTACATGATGAGGGCTTCCCATTACTTCTTCCTGTATTTCTAACTTCTACCTCCTCCATTAAACAGTACAAGTCTGTATAGAGATAGATGGATTGATGGATTTATAACTCAATGCTTCTCTGCACAGAACTGTTCCCTCAACTTGACCACCAGCGGAGAGTGATTGAAAAGAGTGTCAAGATACAAGGCATTGGCAAGCAGGATTCCCAGGACAGGGAGAAGGAGCGAGGCAGGGACAGGAACAGCAGAGGGCACTGGAGGGAGGAAGAAAGACGAGGAAACAGAGAGAGACCGAGAGACAGAGACAAACTAGACAGTAAAGACTTTGACAGAAGCAGAGATGGAGAAAAGAGGGACATGAGAGAAAATACCAAAACACTACTGATAGTGAAAAATCAACAGAAGCAAAAATATTCGAGAGTGACAGATCATATGGAGAAAGAGACGGTGAGAGAGACAGAGAGAGAAACTACACAGATGGAGAAAGAGGAGATTCTAAGAGAGGGAGGGGAGAAATAGAGGATGACAGGAGGTACAGGATGGATAGCGACAACAGTAGGACATCGGGAGGTGAGACAAGACGTGGCCACTCAAGACACATGACCAAGGACGGGCCAGACTTGGAGAAGCACCGGGAGCGACACAAAGCACACGGCCGGACCAGACGCAGCGAGAGCCCACATGATTCAAGCCAGAAGAGCACACACCATCCCAGAGACGATTACGGGCGCAAGCAGGTTAGGTCTGACTGGTGATCCATGCTGTGATTTAAGCTTTCATTGGTGTACCAGAGAGAAGGGAGTAAATTGTAGTGTAATGTGATTAATTTTATTTTCTATGAGCTTTATATGACACTAGGTGATGTATATAAATTAAAAAAAAGCAAAGAATTAAAGTACAAAGGTGTTTCAATGTTTTTCTCAAGTTCAGAGGCAGGAAAGATTGGTAAGTAAGTTGTCAGGTTATTTATCCATAAGTCATTGCCACCTACAGTTGTCATGTGTTGTGTTATTAATAGTAGAAGCAGTAGTAATATGTGTGTGTGTGTGTGTGTGCCCTCATTGATTCTTTCCTGTAGCTGAGAATCGAGTTGTTTTTTGTCAAGTTCCTTCTTTTATAATCACACGATAATGTTACTGTGACTTCCTCTCTCACTCACTTTTATTCACTCACTCTCTTACTTTCACTCACCCATTCACTCCACCTCCCTTTACTCTTTGTTGCCATCTCCACAATTGATATTTCTGTTATTATTATTATTATTATTATTATTATTATTATTATTATTACTAGTAGTGGTAGTAGTAGTAATAATTGTTGTTATTATTATTTTTCTGTTGTTATTTTTGTTTTTATCTTGTCCTTCTTCTTCTTCTTCTTCTTCTTCGTCTTCGTCTTCGTCTTCGTCTTCGTCTTCGTCTTCTTCGTCTTCTTCTTCTCGCTTTTTCATTGTCGTTGTTGGTGTTTTGTTGTTTGTTTTTTTCCCCACCACTACTACTACTACTACTACTACTACTACTACTACTACTACTACTACTACTACTACTACTACTACTACTACTACTACTACTACAGCGTGAGTATCTTGCAAGTCCTTTCATGTCTCTCTTAAAGGCAGGAACCAAATTGGCTCATCCTTTGTGGGACTTCCCCCCCTCCCCCTTCTCTCTCTCTCTCTCTCTCTCTCTCTCTCTCTCTCTCTCTCTCTCTCTCTCTCTCTCTAAGTTCGAAATATTTGCTAATTAAGTAGATAATTGATTGATTAATTAGTGTATTTAATAATTTATATATATATTGCATTATTAACACACACACACACACACACGAATTAGGTAACAGAGAGAGAGAGAGAGAGAGTGATGAGATGAGACACAAGGAGCGACTGAAGTAAGGTACAGTTTAGCGAGGGAGAATGAACAGACAACTCATAAAAATAGCACGTGAAGGAAATGAGAGTAATTGACAACTCGGTGAAATGAAAGGAGATGGTGACACGAATAGCCTCGCGATACTATTCCATTCATAGAAGCTGTGTGGGTGGAGGTGGAGGTGGTGGAGTCACGCGTCGTATCACCTGCACACTTAATTCACTCCACACGCAATCTGGGAGCGAGTCGCGGGAGGAGAGTCAGTGATACGGAACAGTGACGCGAGTGTTGCAGATAAGATTCATAGCGAGGAGCTGTGTGTGTGTGTGTGTGTATGTATGCAGGTTATTTAAAATTCGACACTATGGCCCCGTGATTTTTTGTCTTTTATTTTACCTGTTTATTTTTCAAGTATTTTCTCGTCTGGATATAATTAATGACAACTTTTTCCCGCCATTTGAACATTAAACAAAGTGGAGAGAGCATTGCGTCGCCTGCCTGGCTAGCTGGCTGGCGGGTAACTGCCTGGCTGGCTGACTGGATGGCTGGATGGCGGGTGACCGGGTGACTGGTTGGCTGGATGGATGGCTGGCGGGTGATTAGGTGGCTGGCTGTCTGGCTGGCGGATGGCTGGCTGGCTGGGGGGATGGATGACTGCCTTGGGGGTGGATGGCTAGCTGAGGGCGCGGGTGTTCGGGGGAATGAGACACTACAAAATGTTAAGATTTATTTTGTTCTAAAGTTGCTGCGGCGCACATGAGTGAGATGAACAGACACATGTACGGATACAAAACGTACATAGCGGGAAGCACTGCTGGGGTCGGTGCCGGGGTGGTCATCTGTTGTGGTAGGTGAGGAGGGTGTCATCACGGGCGGGGCCGGGGTAGGACAGGGTGAGGATGGGCAGGAATGAGGGAAAGAAAGAATGCTGCTGGATGGAAGGAGGGGCATCAAGGGGCGGGGGTGGAGGGAAGGACTGGTGGGGTGACTTTGTGTTGGGGAATGTGGCGCCGAGGGTCATTGCTATCCTGAGCCAGCGATGGGCGGCGGGCGTGGCACAGGAGCCTCCTCCCCGGCAGGTGGTGCAGGCAGCCTCAGCAGGCCTGGCAGGTCGGTACAGTCAGGCCGTGGTAGGGGCGAGGCTGGGCGGGGCGGGGCGTTACTGGGTGTACTGGAGGGGTCGCTGACGCATCACTGGGCCCCTCCGAGCCGAGTTCCAACACACGAAACCGAACGGGTTGAATTTGCACGCGGCGGGCCAGCGACCTGAGCGTCGCTCGGGCGTAGCCATGACGGGCTTGGTGGTGAAGGGGTCCAGGCCGCGGGCCACCGTGCGGTACAGGTCCACCAGGGAGCCCAGGCGGTGGGGTGGCTGTCGTTTGGCCAGCCAAGGGCCAGCCGACGCCTCCTCCTCCTCACCCTCGCCGTTCTCTGCAGAGTACCAGGCGTTGGCGTCCCCGCCCAGCGCCGCCCACCACGGCCACGAGGCGGTGTGGGTGGCGGGCAGCCACGGGCTGGACTCTCCGCCACTCTGTTCCTCTGCCAGGGTCGCCGCCGCCGCCACGGCCACCACCGCCCACCACGCCGCCGCCTGCAAGGATAGACACGAAGAATGAAGGCTTTAGTGTTCACACACACACACACACACACACACACACACACACACACACACACACACACACACACACACACACACACACACTTGTAACAAATGGTGCCCGAGGGAAGAGAGACAGATGAAAGAGAAATGCAATTAACAGAAGTGCAACGTTCGGCACCGCTAACTGATGAAATTGTTAACGCATTTTTCTTCTTTCAGCACATACACACACACACACACACACACACACACACACACACACACACACACACACACACACACACACCGCGGCATCATCCAGTTATTTACTCCACTCCCTCCTTACTTTTCACTGCCGCGGCGGAACTCGTGGCAAAAAAAAAGGAAAAAATAAAAAGCAGCTGAAAACCACACCAGCCTCCACCAACACACCGCTCAAAGTTTGCTGCGCCCGCTGCTGAGATGGTGATGGTGATGATAGCAGTAATAATAATAGTAATAATAATAATAATAAATAAAAAGAGGAAGCTAATTAAGACAAACTGTAAATGAGTGAATGTCAGCTGATGAAAGGATGCAACTTGTGTGTGTATTGTTCATGCTGCTTCAATATTCTCTCTCTCTCTCTCTCTCTCTCTCTCTCTCTCTCTCTCTCTCTCTCTCTCTCTCTCTCGAAGAGTTGCCCACACTCACTCATTATCTCTCTCTCTCTCTCTCTCTCTCTCTCTCTCTCTCTCTCTCTCTCTCTCTCTCTCTCGAAGAGTTGCCCACACACTCATTATCTCTCTCTCTCTCTCTCTCTCTCTCTCTCTCTCTCTCTCTCTCTCTCTCTTGTTTAGAAGCTTCTGTATCACATATATGAGAGAGAGAGAGAGAGAGAGAGAGAGAGAGAGAGAGAGAGAGAGAGAGAGAGAGAGAGAGAGAGAGAGAGAGAGAGAGAGAGAGAAAAGAGAGAGAGAGAGAGAGAAGAAGCCTATAATTGGAGTCTGAGAAAGGTAGAAAAGGGAAAAGTAATTAATCGTAAGCCTATAATTTCTGTTGTGGTTGAGAGAGAGAGAGAGAGAGAGAGAGAGAGAGAGAGAGAGAGAGAGTGTGTGTGTGTGTGCACCTATACCTGGATTGGAAAGGCATCACGCACAAAAGGCTCAGTGATAACAGGTATAGGGGATCAAACCGTCCATCTTGTTACCTGTAATGGGTGCAAAGGATCTAGACACACCACACACATCAATACCAGTTAGGGACAGATAGAGGTACAGTACACATCCCCCCCAACACTCCCCATCCATCACCCTTCCCCCTCCCCTCCATGGCTTACCTGTCTCGGATGGTGAATAGAAACCAGCAGCTCGGAAACCATTCATTCATTCATTGCTTCGTTCATTCACAGATTCAAAGCTTCGATCCAGAGAGAGAGAGAGAGAGAGAGAGAGAGAGAGTATACCAATCTTGCTATATTTGAGCGTAAGAATCTTGTGATATAGAGAAAATTAACAAATGAATAAAGAAAAGAATAAGAAAAAAGAAGAGAGAGAGAGAGAGAGAGAGAGAGAGAGAGAGAGCTTTATAAACTTAAATTAAATCATACCTTCCTTTTTGACCTCCGAGCTAGCACATCATGATCTGTCTGTCTGTCTGTCTCTCCGTCTGTCTGTCTCACCCTTCCCAGTGCCCTTCGCCTGTATACCTGTCCTCTACACCTTAATTGACGTTCACCTGACTTGTTCACAGGTGTTAGTGAGTTTTGAGGTCACGAGGTCACGGCGAGGTCAAACGAAGACAAAAGGTTGTAAAAAGAAGAGTGAAATAAAAGATAAAAGAAAGAAAGACGTAATTCACCGGTGTTCTCTTCACGAGTTTTAATTAATTGGCGTGTAATTGTGACTCTCTCTCTCTCTCTCTCTCTCTCTCTCTCTCTCTCTCTCTCTCTCTCTCTCATTTAGGAACCTCTGTATGGCGTTGAGAGAGAGAGAGAGAGAGAGAGAGAGAGAGAGAGAGAGAGAGAGAGAGAGAGAATGTATATGCATTAACTAATCACACAACAACACAATATTTCTGCACCAATCATGTCTTCACTAGTATTTTAGTCACCACCTCGCCTCCTCTTCCTCCTCCTCCTCCTCCTCACTCACATTTCAGGAGGCACTCAAGATATACGCTTTAAAATACCCAAATACACCACTTATGATATTCTTTCTTTGTTCTAACACTTTAAATGATTTGCTACGTTCTCGCTACGCATTAGGAAACAAGAACGGTGAAGAATTTGAGTAACTCTTTAAAAACTCCTACTAGAACCACGAAAACAAGAAGAAAAGGAGGAAAAATGAAGAAAAGGAGAATAACATGTGTATTATAATGTTTCTTATGCAGGAAAGGACGTTAATGAATCTCTTGTTTAGTTTTAAGTATTATTAATGATGCATCGCTGGTAAATGAACGCTAGGGAAAGATAAACAGTAGGCTTTCTTTCAATCAGTAGGCTTTTTTTTTTTTTTTTCTTATCGTATTTTTGTTCCCCATGGCTGGTTTTCTCCTCTTACAAAACAATGAAAAAAATAACAATGGAACTGCTTAACGAGGCTTCATAAAATTATCTTTCTTTTCATTTACTTTTTACTTCTATTTTTTCCAGCTTCCTAAATTTCTTCTACCCTTTTTTCTTCGTCGTATATTCTCTCTCTCTCTCTCTCTCTCTCTCTCTCTCTCTCTCTCTCTCTCCTACCATAACATTTACTTTACTCCTGTCCCCTGGTTCAGTTCTTTCCTTTCATTGCTCCTTCATTCCTAGCCAGTCATTCCTGCTACATTCAGCGCCATCTGAGGACATGTAGGGGAGTAATGTTTGTGGTTCCAAGGAGTGCGTGTGTTCAGTGTGTTGTCAGTCAGTTGCTGTGTGTGTGTGTGTGTGTGTGTGTGTGTGTGTGAGGCAAACTATCAGCGGTTCTTAATCTTTTATACTATCACGCCCCCTCTCAATTTATCCTTTCCTCCACGCCGCCCTCCCCCTCCCCCCTTACGTCTATGAATACAATAGCTACCCTCCCTCATTTTAAAGAAAAAAGAAAGATGTGTTTTTACTCTTTTTACTGATTATGAATGAGTCACATTATCAACGAGATATTTGTCACTGCTTATTAAACCCCTCCAATACTGGCACACATTTTTACTTTCAGATTTGTGTACCATTAGACCATTTTACTGACAATAGGAAGGGTCTGTGGAGGTCGGAAGATTGATAACCAGAATCGTCACCATTTTTAATTCCCGACATGAGTTTCTGAAGCTGTATAAAGTCACCAAATAGTCACCAGAATGAATATGGAAACGCGTCCTGGTACTGAAGGGGTTGATTACTAGATTTTGAATGTGTGGTTGTATGTCAGGGAGTGCACAGCGTGAGTCTCTTCCACGTCCAGCCTGTCTCTGTGCTTGGTCTTGACAGCAGCGGGCGTGGAGTATGCAGCTTCACAAGATGCATGTATATGAACAGTGTTGAAATCTGAAGAGCCTCTCGTTAATTAAGAGGATGACGAATATAATTAAGGAAATTTATGCTTTTTCCTAAGAGCTCACGCCTCCCTTGGAAATTACTGACGCCCCCTAGGGATGCGCGCCCCCCATGTTAAGAACCACTGAACTATAGTAATGCTGAAATGTTTCGTAGCCTTTTGTAGTCTGAGAGAGAGAGAGAGAGAGAGAGAGAGAGAGAGAGAGAGAGAGAGAGCGTTGCTATATATAGTTTATATCTTATTACTGATTCTTTATTCTCACTCACTCACTAACTCCATCACTCCATCAAAGTTTCCCTCCCTCCTCTCCTTCCTTCACTTATCCACTCACTCACCATCTCATCTTTCAACCAATCACTCTAAGACAGATTCACAACATAATCACAGTTCCTTCCTCTTCCTCTTCCTCTCCTCGCACCTTTTTGACTCACTGACTCACTGACGTAGGCTGACTCACTCCTTCAGTCTGTGCTTCACCTCCCCTATTTCAAAAGGCCTTATTTAAATTTATACGAGTTTTTTAAGGTGTTTTTTTTATGGTTCAAGAGGCAGAGTGACAAGATTATTTATTAACAGGAGAAAAACTAGAAAACCACGCTAACCATCTCTGTGGCCTTGAAAAATAGTCACGGTGGGAGAGAAGAGCGTTTTTTAAGGTGTTTTTATAGTCCTAGAGCAGCGGTTCTCCACTTTTTTCCTATTAAGAAGCCATTGAGTTATAAGACCATCTACTCGAACCCCCACCCCAGTAATGAGACATCGAACAGAATGCTAATTTAGTGACTGACGCAAACTCACTATTCAATGGTACTGCAAAGGATATTATTACATCAGCCAGCTAAGTGACAAGATGTGTTTAATATTAACTGGAGAAACACTCTTGAGAACTTCGCTAATCATCTCTGTGGCCTTGAAAAACAGTCATGGTGAGGGAGACGAGCGTTTTTGAGATCTTTTTATGGTCCTAGAGGCAGAGTGGCAAGATTTCTACATTTTTAACAGGAGAAACACTCTTGAGAACCCCGCCAGTCATGTCTGTGGCCTTTGAATACAGTCGTGGTGAGGGAGCCAAGCCTTTCTGAATACGAAACACTCACCTTCTTCATAGTGGTGGGGCGCTGTGGTGCTGGTGCTGCTGTTGTCAGTGGTGGTGGTGGTGGTGGGGGTCCTACTGGCGGCGTAGTCTTCTTTGGTCTTAAGGTCACTACTTGTTGATAGTGGCGCACCTCACTGAACTATGAACACGGGGTCTGCTACCATGTGCGTGTGTGCGTGCAGGTGTGTGTGTGCGTGCAGGTGTGTGTGTGTGTGCGTGTGTGTGTGGCGGGCATGCACGGTGAGGGGACAGACAAGGAGCGACGACAGTTGTGTGTTTTGTGGAGGCTGCAGCTTCACCACGTGGCTCCGCACACACACACACCCTTTTTATACACGCTCACGCACGCGCCCTAAGCACACCACGCACGCCCACACACACACACACACACACACACACACACACACACACAGACAATGGAGTATAAGGTAGTTGCGTGGATTAGATGAAATAAAAGTTCCTCTCGTCTCTCACTTTTTCTCCCCCCTCTCTCTCTCTCTCTCTCTCTCTCTCTCTCTCTCTCTCTCTCTCTCTCTCTCTCTCTCTCTCTCTCTCTCTCTCTCTCTCTCTCTCTCTCTCTCTCTCTCTCTCATCGCCACAACTTTGGCCAATCTTTATCGTATTATCTCCTCCTTCCCCTCCCTCTCTCCTCCTCCTCCTCCTCCTCCTCCTCCTCCTCCTCCTCCTCCCATCCTTTCTAACTCTCGTTCTTTCTCACCTTTTTACCTCCTCCTCCTCCTCCTCCTCCTCCTCCTCCTCCATCACTTATTCATTCCTCCAGTATTTTCGCTTTGCTCTTCGATGTCCTTCCTTATCTTTCCTCTCCTTCCTTCCATCTATCCTTCCTCCTTACCTACCTTCCTTCACCTTTCCTTTCCTTACCTACCTTTCTCTTCCTTCATTTTCTCCTCCTTTCTTCTCCTCCACCCTCCTTTTCTCACCCTCTTCCGTTAATTTTTTGTTACTTTTTCTCTCTTGTTTCCTTTCCTTCTCCTCTTCTCCTCTTCCTTCGTTCCTACCTTCATTTCTTTCTTTCCCTTCTTCCCTTTGTCCATAAATAGAGCAAGGTAGACTGTATCAATTATTTGTGATCAAAGGGTTACCTGTAATTGTCGCACCTGCCAGAGAGAGAGAGAGAGAGAGAGAGAGAGAGAGAGAGATGGATGGATGGATAAATAGAAAAAAATAATGAAGGAATGGAATTGAATAAGTGAATGAATGAAAACGAAGAAAAGAAGGAAAAATAAACAGACGCCCAACCCAACAACAATTAAATGACTCAAGGCGAGATGCTATAGGACGCCTAACTTCTGATCTTTCACTTGTTTCTGATTGGGGCAGAGAAAACCTGGTTTTGTTCAATGCCTCAAAAACTCAATTTCTACAACTATCTACTCGACATAACCTTCCAGACAACTATCCTCTCTTCTTCAGTAACACTCAACTTCCCCTCTCCTCTACATTAAACACACTCGGTCTATCCTTCGCTAAAAATCTAAACTGGAAATTTCACATCTCTACTCTTGCTAAATCAGCTTCCAAGAAGTTAGGTGTCCTATGGCGTCTTCGTCCATTTTTCTCTCCCTCCCAGCTGCTTGCTCTGTACAAGGGCCTTATCCGCCCGTGTATGGAGTATGGCTCTCATGTCTGGGGGATCCACACACAGCTTTACTAAACAAGGTGGAATCTAAAGCTTTTCGTCTTATCAACTCTTCTCCTCTAACTGACTGTCTTGATTCTTTAAGTCACCGCCGCAATGTTGCATCTTTATCTGTCTTCTACCGCTGTTTTCATGCTGTCTGCTCTTCTGAACTTGCTAACTGCATGCCTTCCCCCCTCCTGCGGCCTCGCTGCACAAGACTCTCTACTTCTTCTCATCCCTATTCTGTCCATCTTCCTAATGCAAGAGTTAACCAGTATCTTCACTCCTTCATTCCCTACACTGGTAAACTCTGGAACTCTCTACCTGTGTCTGTATTTCCACCTGCCTATGACTTAAACTCTTTCAAAAGAGGAGTGTCAAGACACCTCTTACGTTAACTGGACCCTCCTTTTAGATTTTTTGTTTTTTCTCTTTCTACTTTCCTCTTAACAGGGCCTGGCAACCAGCGGGATTTTTTTTTTTTCCAACACTTTGTTTTCCCTTGGCCAGTGCCCTTGTAATGTAAAAAAAAAAAAAAAAAAAAAAAAACATAATAAGGTAAACGAAACTAAGAAAAGTAGATAAGGAAATAAGGAAAGAGAAAAGGAATAAAGATAGGAATAAGATAGATAGATAGATAGACAGATAGATAGATAAATAGATAGACAGATAAACAACCACATTAATCTCCACCAAAATAAGGAAAGAGAAAAAGAAAGGAAAAAAGATAGATAGACAGATAGATAGACAAATGGATAGATAGATAGATAGATAGATAGATAGATAGACAACCACATCACCCTCCACCACAATGTAAAAAAACTGTCTTGCAAAATATATAATGAAAAATCTTACACCAATAAAATAAAGATAGATAGATAGATAGATGTTCTCTGTGAAGCTATGGCACACACACACACACACACACACACACACACACACACACACACACACACACACACACACACACACACACACACACATTTCTCAACAAACAAACTTATTTTTCATCAGGCCATACTCTTATCGGTCTTCATGTGTGTGCAATTAGAGAGAGAGAGAGAGAGAGAGAGAGAGAGAGAGAGAGAGTGTGTGTGTGTTTGTGTGTATTTGCGGTTGACAAC
>NC_059290.1:10905945-10920945 GCF_017591435.1 Portunus trituberculatus
AGAGAGAGAGAGAGAAAGAAAGAAGAAACGTGTACACGGTTATTATCAGCAATTCATGTAAACTCTTCGCAAGAATTGGGAATTACAAGAACTTAACCCCTTCAGTACTGGGACACAAGTTTACCTGAGATTTGTTTACATTAGACCATTTTATTAACATCATGAAAGGTCTATGGAGATCAGAAGATTAATGGCCACAGTCTTCACGATCTTAATAACACCCACATGAATTTCTGAAGCTGTACAAAATCCCCAAATAGTCACCAGAATGAATATAGAAACGCGTCATGGTACTGAAGGGGTTAAGAGTGTCAACAAACTTCAATCATTCACCAGGCCTACACGTGGCGGTGGCAGAATAAAACTTACTTAGGCCTATTTGTTCCTATTACCAACTTGTATTCTTATGACTCGACCCCACCGAGGCTGTGCGGTAAGCTCAGTTGAGGCGGTGGTCGTACAGGACGTGTCTTTGTCTTGTTGGCTGACTGGAATGTAATGATTATGATCTGTCTATCTGTTTATCTGTGTCAATATGGTTATCTGTCTATCGGTCCTTCTATATCTGTCTATCTATCTATCTGTTTATCTATCTATCTATTTATCCAAATATCTACCAATCTTTATCTACCTATAAACTGATGTATGCACATCTTCATGGAGCAGTCTGGTATTGATGCCGTGACGTCACGCGGCACTCGTGACAGCCGCCGCTGGAGAATTAGATCGCAAGCACTTTCTCCTCCTTCAGCACCTTCGATAGCTCAGTTGGTAGAGCGGTGGACTGTAGTGGTTCATGAAGCAGACATCCATAGGTCACTGGTTCGAATCCGGTTCGAAGGACACACTTTTACTGACAAGAGCATCTCAGTTTGTGTCCGTGTTGTCTGTAAGGAATTAACGGCACTTTATAAAGGCCTGGAGCACACGAACGGCTCTGTGACGCCACTTGGTAGCTGGGATGTGGCTCTCCATAAGTTTCCATTGTTTTTGTTTAGATTTAGAACCTGTCCCGATCACACCAGCCTCTGTGGCAAGCGACTGTGGCGAGCTGTCACTCATCTCCGTCAGCGTCTCATAACACTGTGGGAGAGAAATGGGTAATGTCGGAAGGTGAATGTGATGACACGACTGTGGGGTGTAAGATACTCTTGTGTGTGTGTGTGTGTGTGTGTGTGTGTGTGTGTGTGTGTGTGTGTGTGTGTGTGTGTGTGTGTGTGTGTGTGTGTGTGTGTGTGTGTGTGTGTGTGTGTGTGTGTGTGTGTGTGTGTGTGTGTGTGTGTGTGTGTGTGTGTGTGTGTGTGAGAGAGAGAGAGAGAGAGAGAGAGAGAGAGAGAGAGAGAGAGGAAACGTGTACACAGGTATTATCAACAATACATCTAAACCCTTCGCAAGAACTGGGAATTACAAGAACTTAACCCCTTCAGTACTGGGACACATATTAAATTTTATCTGAGATTTGTATATTATTAGACCATTATATTGACACCAGGAAGGGTCTATGGAGGTCAGAAGATTAATGGCCATAGTCTTCACGATCTTAATCACCCACATGAATTTCTGAAGCTGTACAAAATCACCAAATAGTCACCAGAATGAATATAGAAACGCGTCATGGTACTGAAGAGGTTAAGACTGTCAACAAACTTCAATCATTCACCAGGCCTACACGTGGCGGTGGCAGAATAAAACTTACTTAGGCCTATTTGTTCCTATTACCAACTTGTATTCTTATGACTTGACCCCACCGAGGCTGTGCGGTAAGCTCAGTTGAGGCGGTGGTCGTACAGGACGTGTCTTTGTCTTGTTGGCTGACTGGAATGTGAAAATTATGATCTGTCTATCTGTTTACCTGTGTCAATATGGTTATCTGTCTATCGATCTCTCTATATCTGTCTGTCTATCTATCTATCTGTTTATCTATCTATCTATTTATCCAAATATCTACCAATCTTTATCTACTTATAAACTGATGTATGTACATCTTCATGGAGCAGTCTGGTGTTGGTGCCGTGACGTCACGCGGCACTCGTGACAGCCGCCGCCGGAGAATTAGATCGCGAGCACTTTCTTCTCCTTCAGCGCCTTCGATAGCTCAGTTGGTAGAGCGGTGGACTGTAGTGGTTCATGAAGCAGACATCCATAGGTCACTGGTTCGAATCCGGTTCGAAGGAAGATGTTTTGCTGGCCAGCGTCTCATTACACTGTGGGAGAGAAACGGGTAATGTCAGAAGGTGAACGTAATGACTGACGACTGTGGGGTGTAAGATGCTCCTTGTGAAAGAGAGAGAGAGAGAGAGAGAGAAAGAGAGAGGAAACGTGTACACGGTTATTATCAGCAATTCATGTAAACTCTTCGCACGAATTAGGAACTACAAGAACTTAACCCCTTCAGTATTGGGACACATGTTTACCTGAGATTTGTTTACATTAGACCATTTTATTGACATCAGGAAGGGTTTATGGAGATCAGAAGATTAATGGCCACAGTCTTCACGATCTGAATCACTCACATGAATTTCTGAAGCTGTATAAAATCACCAAATAGTCACCAGAATGAATACAGAAACACGTCATGGTACTGAAGGGATTAAGAGTGTCAACAAACTTCAATCATTCACCAGGCCTACACGTGGCGGTGGCAGAATAAAACTTACTTAGGCCTATTTGTTCCTATTACCAACTTGTATTCTTATGACTCGACCCCACCGAGGCTGTGCGGTAAGCTCAGTTGAGGCGGTGGTCGTACAGGACGTGTCTTTGTCTTGTTGGCTGACTGGAAGGTAATGATTATGATCTGTCTATCTGTTTATCTGTGTCAGTATGTTTATCTGTCTATCGGTCCTTCTATATCTGTCTGTCTATCTATCTATCTGTTTATCTATCTATCTATTTATCCAAATATCTACCAATCTTTATCTACCTATAAACTGATGTATGTACATCTTCATGGAGCAGTCTGGTGTTGATGCCGTGACGTCACGCGGCACTCGTGACAGCCGCCGCTGGAGAATTAGATCGCGAGCACTTTCTCCTTCTTCAGCCCCTTCGATAGCTCAGTTGGTAGAGCGGTGGACTGTAGTGGTTCATGAAGCAGACATCCATAGGTCACTGGTTCGAATCCGGTTCGAAGGACACACTTTTACTGACAAGAGCATCTCAGTTTGTGTCCGTGTTGTCTGTAAGGAATTAACGGCACTTTAAAAAGGCCTGGAGCACACGAGCGGCTGTGTGGCGCCACTTGGTAGCTGGGATGTGGCTCTCCATAAGTTTCCATTGTTTTTGTTTAGATTTAGAACCTGTCCCGATCACACCAGCCTCTGTGGCAAGCGACTGTGGCGAGCTGTCACTCATCTCCGTCAGCGTCTCATAACACTGTGGGAGAGAAATGGGTAATGTCGGAAGGTGAATGTGATGACACGACTGTGGGGTGTAAGATACTCCTTGTGTGTGTGTGTGTGTGTGTGTGTGTGTGTGTGTGAGAGAGAGAGAGGAAACGTGTACACAGGTATTATCAACAATACATCTAAACTCTTCGCAAGAATTGGGAATTACAAGAACTTAACCCCTTCAGTACTGGGACACAAGTTTACCTGAGATTTGTGTACTATTAGACCATTTTATTGACACCAGGAAGGGTTTATGGAGATCAGAAGATTTATGGCCACAGTCTTCACGATCTGAATCACTCACATGAATTTCTAAAGCTGTACAAAATCACCAAATACTCACCAGAATGAATATAGAAACACGTCATGGTACTGAAGGGATTAAGAGTGTCAACAAACTTCAATCATTCACCAGGCCTACACGTGGCGGTGGCAGAATAAAACTTACTTAGGCCTATTTGTTCCTATTACCAACTTGTATTCTTATGACTCGACCCCACCGAGGCTGTGCGGTAAGCTCAGTTGAGGCGGTGGTCGTACAGGACGTGTCTTTGTCTTGTTGGCTGACTGGAAGGTAATGATTATGATCTGTCTATCTGTTTATCTGTGTCAATATGGTTATCTGTCTATCGATCTCTCTATATCTGTCTGTCTATCTATCTGTTTATCTGTTTATCTATCTATCTATCTATTTATCTAAATATCTACCTATCTTTATCTACCTTTAAATTGATGTATGTACTTCTTCATGGAGCAGTCTGGTGTTGGTGCCGTGACATCACGCGGCACTCGTGACAGCCGCCGCCGGAGAATTAGATCGCGAGCACTTTCTCCTCCTTCAGCGCCTTCGATAGCTCAGTTGGTAGAGCGGTGGACTGTAGTGGTTCATGAAGCAGACATCCATAGGTCACTGGTTCGAATCCGGTTCGAAGGAAGATGTTTTGCTGGCCAGCGTCTCATAACACTGTGGGAGAGAAACGGGTAATGTTAGAAGGTGAACGTGATGACTGACGACTGTGGGGTGTAAGATGCTCCTAGTGAAAGAGAGAGAGAGAGAGAGAGAGAGAAAGAGAGAGGAAACGTGTATACGGTTATTATCAGCAATTCATGTAAACTCTTCGCACGAATTAGGAACTACAAGAACTTAACCCCTTCAGTACTGGGACACATGTTTACTTGAGATTTGTTTACATTAGACCATTTTATTGACATTAGGGAGGGTTTATGGAGATCAGAAGATTAATGGCCACAGTCTTCACGATCTTAATCACCCACATGAATTTCTGAAGCTGTACAAAATCACCAAATAGTCACCAGAATGAATATAGAAACACGTCATGGTATTGAAGGGGTTAAGAGTGTCAACAAACTTCAATCATTCACCAGGCCTACACGTGGCGGTGGCAGAATAAAACTTACTTAGGCCTATTTGTTCCTATTACCAACTTGTATTCTTATGACTCGACCCCACCGAGGCTGTGCGGAAAGCTCAGTTGAGGCGGTGGTCGTACAGGACGTGTCTTTGTCTTGTTGGCTGACTGGAAGGTAATGATTATGATCTGTCTACCTGTTTACCTGTGTCAATATGGTTATCTGTCTATCGATCTCTCTATATCTGTCTGTCTATCTATCTGTTTATCTATTTTATCTATCAATCTATTTATCCAAATATTTACCAATCTTTATCTACCTATAAATTGATGTATGTACATCTTCATGGAGCAGTCTGGTGTTGGTGCCGTGACGTCACGCGGCACTCGTGACAGCCGCCGCCGCAGAAACAGATCGCAAGCACTTTCTCCTCCTTCAGCGCCTTCGATAGCTCAGTTGGTAGAGCGGTGGACTGTAGTGGTTCATGAAGCAGACATCCATAGGTCACTGGTTCGAATCCGGTTCGAAGGACACACTTTTACTGACAAGAGCATCTCAGTTTGTGTCCGTGTTGTCTGTAAGGAATTAACGGCACTTTAAAAAGGCCTGGAGCACACGAGCGGCTCTGTGGCGCCACTTGGTAGCTGGGATGTGGCTCTCCATAAGTTTCCATTGTTTTTTTTTTAGGTTTAGAAGCTGTCCCGATCACACCAGCCTCTGTGGCAAGCGACTGTGGCGAGCTGTCACTCATCTCCGTCAGCGTCTCATAACACTGTGGGAGAGAAATTGGTAATGTCGGAAGGTGAATGTGATGACACGAGTGTGGGGTGTAAGATACTCCTTGTGTGTGTGTGTGTGTGTGTGTGTGTGTGTGTGTGTGTGTGTTCACCTAGTTGTATTCACCTAGTTGTAATTTTACAGGGCCTGGGTATCATACTCGTGTGGCCCCGTCTCCATATTTACACACATCCAACTTTCCTTTAAAACTATGCACACTCCTCGCTGACACCACCTCCTCACTCAAACCATTCCACACCTCCACACATCTCTGCGGGAAACTATATTTCTTCACATCCTTCAAGCATATTCCCTTGGCTATCTTTTTACTATGCGATCTCGTAGTTCTATTTAAGTTTTCCTCTCTCAACATCATTTGCTCATTATCCACTTCATCCAGTCCGTTCAACAGTTTATAAACCTGTATTAAATCTCCTCTTTCTCTTCTTTGTTCCAAGGTAAGCAAATTCATTTCCTTTAATCTCTCCTCATAGGTCATTTCTGCCAATTCCGGAACCATTTTTGTTGCCATTCTCTGCAATCTCTCCAACTTCCTTATATGCTTCTTTTATAAGGGGACCAAACCACTCCAGCATATTCCAATCTTGGTCTAATTACCGTACTAATTAATTTCTTCATCATATCTTTATCCATATAATGGAAGGCTAATCCAATATTTTTTATCAAATTATACGTTTCTCCAAACATTTTATCAATATGAGCCTCAAACTGCCCATGGTCTTGTATTATCACTCCCAAATCCTTTTCCTTTTCCACCTTTTTCAACACTACTTCTTCACCCATCTTGTATGACCCTCTTGGCCGTCTTCCACTCTTCCCCATCTCCATCACATGACTTTTGCTCAGATTAAATTCCATTTGCCACCTCTTGCTCCACTCCCAAATCTTATCCAGATCTGCCTGTAAAATTTCACAATCTTCTTCACTTTTCACACACCTACACAACTTCTTCGCATCATCCGCAAACAAATTAATATAACTGTTTACTCCCTCTGGCATGTCATTAATATATACAAGGAAAAGTATTGGTGCCAGCACTGAGCCTTGTGGGACTCCACTCTCCACCACCAACCAGCCCGACTTTGCATCCCTTATTACCGTTCTCATCTCCCTCCATCTCAAGTAGTTTTCCATCCACTTTAACACTTTTCCTTTCAGTCCTCCATAAATCTCTAATTTCCATAGCAGTCTCATGTGAGGTACCTTGTCAAAAGCTTTCTTTAAATCCAAATATACACAGTCCATCCATCCCTCTCTCTTGTATTTTGTCAACCACTCTTGAATAAAAGCTCAGTAGATTTGTTACACATGACCTCCCTTTCCTGAAGCCAAATTGATGATCCGATAATAACTTATGATCCTCCAGGAACCGTATCCAATATTTCTTTATCACCCTCTCACAAATCTTACCGACCACACTTGTTAGAGACACAGGTCTATAGTTAAGAGGCTCTTCCTTACTGCCTCCCTTATAAATGGGCACCACTTCAGCTCTCTTCCACTCTACTGGTACTTCCCCTGTTTCTAATGAACACCTTATAATATCATATAATGGATCAATCAATTCTTCTCTACACTCCTTCAATAATTTTCCTGAAACTTCATCTGGTTCCATCGCTTTATCATCTTTAAGTTCCTCCAACATTTTATATAACTCCTTTTTAGGTATCTTAATGTCATCCATGTGCACATTTCCTTGTACATTCTGTGGCTTTACAAACATTGTTTCTTCAGTAAATACTTGCTGAAACCTATTATTTAGCAATTCCGCTATATTCTTAGGGTCATCTACTATCCCTTGCTCTCCTTTTAATCGTTCAATGGACTCTCTCTTTTTAAGTTTACCATTTATGAACCTGTAAAACAATTTTGGATGTTCCTTACTCTTGTCTACAATATCTTTTTCAAATTTTCTTTCTTCCTCCCTCCTTGTGTGTGTGTGTGTGTGTGTGAGAGAGAGAGAGAGAGAGAGAGAGAGAGAGAGAGAGAGAGAGAGAGAGAGGAAACGTGTACACAGGTATTATCAACAATACATCTAAACTCTTCGCAAGAATTGGGAATTACAAGAACTTAACCCCTTCAGTACTGGGACACAAGTTTACCTGAGATTTGTGTACTTCTAGACGATTTTATTGACATCAGGAAGTGTTTATGGAGATCAGAAGATTAATGACCACAGTCTTCACGATCTTAATCACATGAATTTCTGAAGCTGTACGAAATCACCAAATAGTCACCAGAATGAATATAGAAACACGTCATGGTACTGAAGGGGTTAAGAGTGTCAACAAACTTCAATCATTCACCAGGCCTACACGTGGCGGTGGCAGAATAAAACTTACTTAGGCCTATTTGTTCCTATTACCAACTTGTATTCTTATGACTCGACCCCACCGAGGCTGTGCGGTAAGCTCAGTTGAGGCGGTGGTCGTACAGGACGTGTCTTTGTCTTGTTGGCTGACTGCAAGGTAATGATTATGATCTGTCTATCTGTTTACCTGTGTCAGTATGTTTATCTGTCTATCGGTCCTTCTATATCTGTCTGTCTATCTATCTATCTGTTTATCTATCTATCTATTTATCCAAATATCTACCAATCTTTATCTACTTATAAACTGATGTATGTACATCTTCATGGAGCAGTCTGGTGTTGGTGCCGTGACGTCACGCGGCACTCGTGACAGCCGCCGCTGGAGAATTAGATCGCGAGCACTTTCTCTTCTGTTAGCGCCTTCGATAGCTCAGTTGGTAGAGCGGTGGACTGTAGTGGTTCATGAAGCAGACATCCATAGGTCACTGGTTCGAATCCGGTTCGAAGGAAGATGTTTTGCTGGCCAGCGTCTCATTACACTGTGGGAGAGAAACGGGTAATGTCAGAAGGTGAACGTGATGACTGACGACTGTGGGGTGTAAGATGCTCCTAGTGAAAGAGAGAGAGAGAGAGAGAGAGAGAAAGAGAGAGGAAACGTGTACACGATCATTATCAGCAATTCATGTAAACTCTTCGCACGAATTAGGAACTACTAGAACTTTTTAAGAATATCAACAAACTTCAAACATTCACTAGGCCTACACGTGGCGGTGGCAGAATAAAGCTTACTTAGGCCTATTTGTTCCTAATACCAACTTGTATTCTTATGACTCGACCCCACCGAGGCTGTGCGGAAAGCTCAGTTGAGGCGGTGGTCGTACAGGACGTGTCTTTGTCTTGTTGGCTGACTGGAATGTAATGATTATGATCTGTCTATCTGTTTATCTGTGTCAATATGGTTATCTGTCTATCGATCTCTATATCTGTCTGTCTATCTATCTGTTTATCTGTTTATCTATTTATTTATCAATCTATTTATCCAAATATTTACCAATCTTTATCTACCTATAAATTGATGTATGTACATCTTCATGGAGCAGTCTGGTGTTGGTGCCGTGACGTCACGCGGCACTCGTGACAGCCGCCGCTGGAGAATCAGATCGTGAGCACTCTCTCCTTCGTCAGCGCCTTCGATAGCTCAGTTGGTAGAGCGGTGGACTGTAGTGGTTCATGAAGCAGACATCCATAGGTCACTGGTTCGAAGGAAGATGTTTTGCTGGCCAGCGTCTCATTACACTGTGGGAGAGAAACGGGTAATGTCAGAAGGTGAACGTGATGACTGACGACTGTGGGGTGTAAGATGCTCCTAGAGAGAGAGAGAGAGAGAGAGAGAGAGAGAGAGAGAGAGAGAGAGAGAGAGAGAGAGAGAGAGAACGTGTGCATCTATTAACAACAGTACAACTAGACTAAACCTATCACTTGAACTGGGAACTACAAGACCGTAAGAATAAAGCGACTCACAGCATTCACCGGGCCACACTTGGCGGTGACTGTATCAAAGGTGCTTACTTCTTACCATCGTGTATTCTTGTGACTCGACCCCGCCTTGCCTGTGAGGTGTGCTTGTTGGTGGTAGTACAGGACGTGTCTTTGTCTTGTTGGCTGTCTGGAATGTAGTAATTATGATCTGTCTATCTGTATCAATCTGTTTATCTGTCTATCGATCGGTCCATCTCTAACTATATGCTAGTCTATTTGTATTTAACCATCTATCTGTCTGTATTTTTATCTATCTTTCTTTCTGTCTTTCTGCCTCTCCATCTGTCTATCTATCTATATCTATTTATCTATATATCTATCTATTTATCTATCTATCCACAAACTGATGTATGCACATCTTCATGGAGCAGTCTGGTGTTAATGCCGTGACGTCACGCGGCACTCGTGACAGCCGCCGCCGCAGAATCAAATCACAAGCACTTTCTTCTCTATCAGCGCCTTCGATAGCTCAGTTGGTAGAGCGGTGGACTGTAGTGGTTCATGATGCAGACATCCATAGGTCACTGGTTCGAATCCGGTTCGAAGGACACACTTTTACTGACAAAAGCATCTTAGTTTGTTCCGTGTTGTCTGTAAGGAACGCGAACACCTTCAGTACTGGGACACATTTTTTTGTGTACGATTAAACCATTTTGTTTACATTAAGAAGGGTCTATGGAGGTCAGAAGATTAATGGCCACAGTCTTCACGATATTACTCCCCCACATGAGTCTCTGAAGCTGTATCAAATCACCAAATAGTAAGCAGAGTGAATATGGAAACGTGACATGCTCCTGAAGTGGTTAAAGGAAGCGGTAGGGAGCCAAGCAGCCATCAGCCTCACTCACCCTAGCCTCTCCCTCTGTAGAACCCTCTTACCTCGCATCACCCTTGGTTCCTATTTATTTTCCTTCCTTCCTATTTCCTTCCCTTCTATTTACTTCCTTCCTATTTCCTACTTATTTACTTTCCTATTTCCTTCCTTCCTATTTCTTTCCGTCCTATTTACTTCCTTCTTATATCCTTCCTATTTGCTTGCCTTTTGACACCCTTCGTTCCTATTAATGTACCTATGTAGTCTTAGAACTCCCTCTTCCCCGTTAAAAACCAAATTTCCGAGTGTTTTAGTTATCTCTCTCTCTCTCTCTCTCTCTCTTGGATGTCTAGTATGGTGGGAGGAGTGGTTGGCAAGGTGGTGAAGTGGTGAGGTGGTGAGATGGTGAGGCTGGCAGGGGTGGTGAGGCTGGTGGTGTCAATATGGCATTAGTGAAGCGTTCTGTCTCACACACTGCCTCTCGTCTTTCTATCCTTCAGTTTATCTATCTGTTTATCTACCTACAGTACTGCCTTTCATCCTTTTATCTATCTACAAGTACAATGTCAATGCGGGAAGGCGTAGGTAGTAACACTGCTGTTACTGAGACCGTGACGTCACCTGCTTCACTTCCACTTTCTCCTCCGTCAGCGCCTTCGATAGCTCAGTTGGTAGAGCGGTGGACTGTAGTGGTTCATGAAGCAGACATCCATAGGTCACTGGTTCGAATCCGGTTCGAAGGACACACTTTTAAGAGCTTAGCCTGATCCGTGAACTGCGAGAGGCTGGATGAAGGCCGCGTACCACAAACTGCCGCTACATTAAAGGGAATAACAGATAGCAGATAAGAGCAAGGCCGAGGCTGTGTGATAAGCTGTGTAGGGAGTCGTGCAAGTGACACCAGAGACACTAAACCAACACTAGGGAACATGAAACACAAGACATTGGCTACAGGTTTATTTATTCATTTTACATGTAAGAGAGGAGGACTGGGGAAGGGCAACAAGAATATAAGGAATAAAAGACCCACTTACCCGCCAGTCCCCTTTCAGAGCCGATAGAATTAGCCAAAGAACATGACAGATATAATGAAAAGGTAAATTACTGTTACTGGTTGTCTTATACCGCTTAGCTCTCTCTCTCTCTCTCTCTCTCTCTCTCTCTCTCTCTCTCTCTCTCAGATTGTTGTCATCATTGTATCTACTTTAGGGAATTAGTGTGAGTAAATGTGAAGTTATCAGCAACTTTTCTGTACAACTTTTAATGGTAAACCACGAGTGAAAGGAGGCTCTTCAATATGGATCGATTTTTCAGTACTATCTCTGTCTGGCTGGCTCTCTCTCTCTCTCTCTCTCTCTCTCTCTCTCTCTCTCTCTCTCTCTCTCTCTCTCTCTCTCTCTCTCTCTCTCTATCTATTTTTTAATCTATATCTATCTATCTGTCTCTATCTATCTGTCTATATCTATATCTATCTATCTATCTATCTATCTATCTGCCTCTGTGTACCTATTCTTGCCCGTGATGTTCGTTTGTCTAGTGAGAAACACCATAACAGTGTCCCGGGAGCTGCCGCCACGCACCACGCGCTCACCGTTATTACCACACCACGCCACTACACCGCGCCGCTGACACTGCAATTCTGATTCCGGCGTCACTTTCTCTTCCTTCAGCGCCTTCGATAGCTCAGTTGGTAGAGCGGTGGACTGTAGTGGTTCATGAAGCAGACATCCATAGGTCACTGGTTCGAATCCGGTTCGAAGGACATTCTTTTGTCACGAATGGCTACAGAAAAGGAATCATGTGTGTGTTTGTGTGTGTGTGGTGTGTTTTTCTTGTTGCTAGAGTTTTCGTGTGTGTGTGTGTGTTTTTTTTTTTTTTTTTCTTTTTATGTATGAGGAGAACTACGAAGGGCAAAAAAATAATATTAGAAAAAAAGGCCCATTTGAATTTTAGTCCCGATAACAGAATCAAAATAATTAGTCAAAATTGAGGGACAAATGTGTCGACACCTCTCTCTTAAAAGAAGTTAAGTCGTAGGAAGATGGAAATATAGAAGCAGGCAGGGAGTTCCAGAGTTTACCAGTGTGTGTGTGTGTGTGTGTGTGTGTGTGTGTGTGTGTGTTGCCTCATGGGAAATATACAAGAGCCAGTTTTTCATGTTGCGTGGGCCGAGGACAAACACATCATCTGAGGGAACATGGCGTGATGAGAATGAAATGCTAAATAAAGGCAAAGAAATGACACACCAGATGCTCACTTGCTCAGGGGAAGGTTAAAACACACACACACACACACACACACACACACACACACACACACACACGGATCAAGTCAAGTCTCTAGTATCGTTTGGCAGAGCTTGCTGACTTCTTAACCCTTCAGTACTGGGACGCTTTTTTACCTTGAGTTTTGGGTGTGATTAGACCATTTTGTTTACATTAGGAAGCGTCTATGGAGGTCAGAAGATTAATGGACGCAGTGTTTACTATTTTAATCCCCACATAAGATTTTGAAGCTGTTTAAAATCACCACAGAGTAAGCAGGAGGGATATGAAGACGCGTCATAGTGCTGAAGGGGTTAATAACTGAGAAGGCAGTGCGTGGTCATTTCTCAAACATGTCAGCGGGTTGTGTCTTCTCTTAATGGAGTCTAATGGAGGCTGTTGAGAATTTAATGGGGTTTTTATCAGTTTAACCCCTTCAGTATACCGGGACGCGATTTCATATTCATTCTGCTTACTATTTGGCGATTTTACACAGCTTCAGAAACTCGTGTGGGGATTGAAATAGTGAAGACTCTGCCCCATTAATATTCTGACCTCCATAGGCCCTTTCTAATGTAAATAAAATGGTCTAATCGTACTCAAAACTCAAGGTAAAAATGTGTCCCAGTACTGAAGGGGTTGAAATGCAGAATGTTTTAGCCGTAACAAAACTCTAATCATGAAAATTCTAGATACGAGACTAATAATAAAAGGGAAGCTGCAGTGAACATTTGAACCCCTTCAGTAGCAGGACACGTATTCATATTCATTCTGGTGACTATTTGGTGATTTTATACAGTGTCAGAAACTCATGTGGGGGATTAGATTACTGAAGACTCTGGTCCATTAATCTTCTGACCTCCATAGACCCTTCCTAATGAAATAAAATCGTCTAATCACACCAGTAATTCATGATAAAAATGCGTTCCAATACTCAAAATGTTAAGAAGTGTGTACCGCCACCAGGGACACAACCAACCTCGAGAACCATAAACCGTGACACTTGCGAAACGATCATCACCAAAAGGTGTGTCCTTCGAACCGGATTCGAACCAGTGACCTATGGATGTCTGCTTTCCGAACCAACTACAGTCCACCGCTCTACCAACTGAGCTATCGAAGGCGCTGACGAAGGAGAAAGTAGAGCAGAATTAGATCCGCATTCTGAAACGCTCTTCTCTCTCACCACGACTATATTTCAAGGCCACAGAGATAACTAGAAGGGTTTTCAGGAGTGTTTCACCAGATAATAATGCAGAAATCTTGTCACTCTGCCTCTAAAACAGTAAAAACACCTTAAAAACCCGCGTTCATTTAAATAAAGCCTTTTAGAATAGTGGAGGTGAAGCGCGGAAGTGTTTCAGAACCTTAGTAGCAACGCGATGGAAGTGGCGGTGGTGGTGGTGGTGGCGGTGGTGATGGTGGTGTTGGCTGGCGGGTGACGTCACGGAGCCTCCACCACAAACAGAACATGTTATAAGTATTGAGCTATAATATCTTGTCTATGTGTTCTATTTGTTGTCTATCTGTCTGTCTACAGCGCCACACTGCACTGCGACCCTTTAGAATGTGTCGAGGTACGCTACAAATTACTGACACTGCCGTATCTTCGTGGTTAGTTAGGTTACGCTAAATTGTGATCGTTTATAGTCAGCAAACCAATCCGCAGTCTCATCGTGTACTCAATAATGGCTACTGTTTTCTACGATCGCTGTTTAACCCTTTCAGTATTGAGACGCATTTTTACTTTGATTTTTGGGTGTGACTAGACGATTTTATTTGCATTAAGAAGGGTCTATGGATTTCAGAAGGTTAATGGCCAGAGTCTCTACTATTTTAATCCCAACGTATGTTTCTGAAGCCGTATAAAATCACCAACTAGTAACCAGAATGAAGAAGGGAACGCGTCCTGCTACTGAAGAGATCAAATGTAAGAATTGATTAACCCTTTCAGTAGTGGGACACATTTTTACCTTGAGATTTGTGCACGATTAAACCATTTTATTGACATTAGGAAGGGTCTATGGAGTCAGAAGATTAATGGCCACAGTCTTCACTATTTTAATCCTCCACATGAGTTTCTGGACCTGAATAAAACCACCAAATAGTAAGCAGAGTGAATATGGGAACGCGTCATGGTACTTGCCAGCTTACCGCAGTGGCTCCCAGAGTGAATGTCACCGGCATTTGGCACTCCCGCACCTCACCACGCGGCACAGTGACCCCGCATGTGCCAAGAACCTCCTGCACACCTTGACCGCTCATTACAGTGTGTTTAAAAATCATTCCTCGTATGTGTAACCATTAGATATAGTGGTAATGGTGAGTCAGCTTGTCGTGTGATGCCTAACATACCGAGGCAACACTGTGTCACCTGGCGGGGCGTCAAGGCTGCTGGTGGCACTCGCAAGGCCGTGGCGAGGCTGGCACTCTGGCACTCTGGCACTGTTTGGAGCTCTCGTCAATTATGAAAGCATGTATCATTGAGAGCCTCGTGGTGCTGACAATTGTGCC
>NC_059290.1:10928445-10943445 GCF_017591435.1 Portunus trituberculatus
GGGGGTGAGTGGATGTGGATGATGGTGCTCAAATGGAGGGGAAAGTGAAATGTAAGTATGCAGGTGAAGTGACCTTGCTGCTGCTGGAGGAGGAGGAGGAGGGTGGGGGTGATGGGAAGGGTGGTGATAGTGAGGCGGGGACGGCACGGCGGGCAGTGTGTGTTATCAGTGGTATGGGCAGGGCAGCAGCAGCAGCAGCAGCAGCAGCAGGGCGCGTCTTGCGGGACAAACAAGGATAGGGCGGAAAGTCGTGAGGCCCTGTGGTGTCTTCCTGGGCAGGTGGTGGTGACAGGGTGGTGAGCGGCAGGGCTGCAGGGTGGTGGTGGTGGTGGTGGCAGACAGGTGGAGTACTCCGTGACGGCATGGGGAGCGTGGCGGGGGAGGTGCGCGTGGAGTCTTATTGAAAACAGTGATGGTAGTGAGATTATTGATTATTTTGATGGTATTACTGCTGCTGCTGGTACTACTAATACTACTAATACTACTACTAATAATAATAATACTAATAATAATGATAGTAATAATCATTACTACTCTACCACCAATACGATTACTACTACTGTTACTACTACTAGCACTAGTAGTAGCATCGGCAGCTGGAGCAGCAGCAGCAGCGACAGCAGCAGCAGGAACAACAACAACAACAACAACAGCACGTAGTAGTTTTCCTTTGGTGTCCTGCGGCCTTGGGTGTATGGCGGCGTGGCGGTGACGCCCCTTCCACCTCGAGGTGTCTGGGGCGGAGTGGTGTGGCACGTGGCGTGCTCGGAAGCAGCCACAGGCGTCGGAAGGGCCTTAAGTGGGGCAGGCTGGCCTGCCCCTCCTGCCCCTCCTGCTCAACCTCCCCCTTGCCGCCCCATCCCAGGCTCTGCATCAAGACGCGGCCGGGGAATTCCCTGTGTGAGCCATCGCCGAGCCGCCTCGCCGACCAGTCCGCCGCGGTATTATTCCCGTGTTTATCGTGCGGGCAGGACGCCGCTCCGGTAGCCCTCCCTTCCTGGCCCTTCACCCCAAGGCGGCGGCGGTGGCGGCGGCGGCACTGGCACCTCATGCACGCCCTACACGGAGCACCCACGCCTCAGACCCGCCGCCCCCTGCGTGCCTTGACGCTACATGCCGCGCCTCTATGCAGGGCGTGTGGCATTCCTAGATCAGTGGACCCCTTCAGGAGTCTGGTTCAGCGAGGGGTGTGTTGCCTGCACGCCGCGGTGTGTCAGCAACAGAGGGAGAAAGTGTCTCTTCCTAGTGGTGCAGCAGTGCGCCTCACGGGGCCTTGGCGTCACGCCTCCGCGCGGCACACTTCCTGCGCCCCGCGAACCCTCACCACCTGGTGTGTCCTCACCACCATCTAGTGTGTCACAACGCCACTGTGGTGCGGGGGCGGCTTTCCTTCTCCTCCCTTGTCGTGCCACTCCTGCACGGTGACGGTGATGGTGACGGTGAAGGCGGTGCAGGAAAGGTCTCAGTAACAGCGCCGCGTGGTGGCCGTGGCCAGAGCTGAACCTGGAGCAGCAGCAGAGTGGTGTGCCCGCCAGCGCGTCACCATGAGGATTCTCTCTGGCCTTGCGGGGAAGATGGCACCCGTGGCAGGGCCGCGCGGCAAGGCCGTGCCCACACCCCCGGCGGCCTTCACTCCGGAGCAACACAGAGTCATTCCAGTGAGTCAGCGGCGGCGGGAAGGCAGACGGGGTGCGGAGGTGCAGCAGCAAGTGGGAGCCGCCACCGCCGTGGCAGCGCCTCATAGCGGCAGTGTCGAGAGTGACCCTGGCAGAGGCAACATGTCCTGCTCCGACCCCTCCTCGTCGCCGCCAGACGCCATTACTGGCGGCACACCCACACCCGCCTCCAGCAGGGTGGACAAAGGCAGTGCCAAGCAATGCAGCCGTGGGGACCCCAGAAACCCCAGGAACAGCAATCTGGGCAGCAGTGGACGAGGGACAGACGCGCGGCAGACGCCCCCCAGCAGTGAGTGTGCGACAGGTGACCCTGCCAGGAAGGGTCGAGGAGCAGAGTGCCAGCCAGCGGCCAGCAGGAGCAACAGGGGTAGCAGGGGCAGTAGGAGCAGGGTGCGTCAGTATAGGAAGCGTGTGTGCGTACGGTGGGGCAGCTTGCACTGGTCCTTGGCCCTGGTGGTGGTGGTGCGGTCTGCGGTGGGCTGCCAGGGCACGCCGCACCACACCGTCACCACCGCCGGCCCCCTCACCGTGGCCTGAGCCGCGCCGCTGCCCCATGAGTCACCACGTGACTGGCCGGGCTATGGGTGCCGCGAGGCGCTCTGCCCGTCACGCTTCACGCTGCAGCCCTGCTCTGCCCGGTGCTCAGTGGTCGCCGCACGCCGCGCACACCGCTGGGCGAGGGTGGCTCCTGGGACAAGCGTGTCATGCCTCCATCCGCCCACGCTGGTGGTGATGCGGCGGGACAATGAATGCAGCAAGTTTTTCTTGAAGGGTCTAACTGTACCAGTCTGTAGGAGGCGCGAGGAGGAAATAGTGATGCTCCCAACTCGTTTGACTCCCGTACCTTCCTTCAAGTTCTTGTGGCGATGGTGAAGAGCATAACTAGTTTTTATCTGGTATCATTCTCTCGGGAGGTGAGGCCGCGGACTGCCGGAGTGCTGCCCGCCGCGCCGTGTGGTGGCGGCGGTGCGGCCAGGCATAGACACCACCACTAGGGTCACCAGGTCTGCTGCTGCTCTGGCGTGCTGTGGTGCTGGTTAATGTGTGGCCCGGCGAGAGGCTCACGTCATTATAACTTTCCCGGGAGTTGTTGTTGTTGTTGTTGATGTTGATGTTGTGGCGGTGCGGTGTACGGCGCAGTGGGTTGCAACAGGGCCATTATTGCGCAACTTTTTACCACTAACTGTAATAAATCATGGCATTTTGGTCCATATTACCTGTAAGTTCCTTCATTACGTGTGTGTGTGTGTGTGTGTGTGTGTGTGTGTGTGTGTGTGTGTGTGTGTGTGTGTGTATGTTACCGAGAACCCTGTGATAAGCGAGGCAGCAGCAGGTGGTTGTGTGTGGCTGCGTTGTAATGTGCTGTAATAATAACAACTAATAATAAAATAAATGAAATAAAAACAACTGTCATTTAATTTCATTCCCATTTGGAGAGAGAGAGAGAGAGAGAGAGAGAGAGAGAGAGAGAGAGAGAGAGAGAGAGAGAGAGAGATAGGGATAAATGAATAAATGACGCCTATTGTCATTTCACACATTCACTATTCATCTTATAATCACTTTCCCTCATGCTAATCACTCAACTCTCCCTCTTTTATCTTCACCTAACTGCCTCTCCCTTCCCCGCGGCAATTTGTCAGTTAATCTTGGTACAATTTATTCATAACGCTCTCTCTCTCTCTCTCTCTCTCTCTCTCTCTCTCTCTCTCTCTCTCTCTCTCTCTCTCTCATCTATCTATCTATCTTCATCTCTCTTTACTAATCTGACAGCTTCCCTACCTTCATTTACCCTCCTCCTCCTCCTCCTCCTCCTCCTCCTCCTCCTCCTCCTCCTCCTCCTCCTCCTCCTCCTCCTCCTCCTCCTCCTCCTCCTCCTCCGAGTCACCCTGGCTTAACTCACCTTGTTCTAACCTAAACACTTACTCACCCTATAATTTTTTCACCTCTTTTGGATCTAATTTATATGCAAAGCCCATATCTAACTTGCAAATTATAATAACCTCACTAGGCATTTAATAAGTGGTGGTGGTGGTGGTGGTGGTGGTGGTGGTGGTGGTGGTGGTCGTCTGTGTCAGGTAAATTTAGGTTTCAAAGGTGTTTATTGGTTCTTTGTTGTGTCTGTTTACCTGTGGGTGTTATTAATTAAAGGCCAGGTGTGTTGTCACGGTTCAGGCATTACTGTTGTTGTTGTTGTTGTTGTTGTTGTTGTTTTTGTTTGTGTTTCCTCGTCTAGTGTCACTTTATTTGTTTCTCTGCTTTTTTTTTCCTTTCTTAGAACTAAAAAAGCGAGAATCAATCTTTTAAGATATATTTACGACTAGACAATTTCATCTGCATTAGGAAGGGTCTATGGAGGTCACAAGATTAATGGCCACAGTCTTCACTATTCTAATCGCCCACATGAATTACTGAAGCTGCATCGCTCAATAGTAACCAGAATGAATATGAAAACGCGTCCTGGTGCTGAAGGGATTAGTAATTTCAGGTTATAGTGTTCTTGTTCATGTTCTGTGTTCTTAATCTTCGTCTTGCCTTATTAATCAAAACTCTTGCCTTTGATCAACAGTTTTTTTCCTAGATACAAATACAAAGTCAATCCAAACAACACTCAACACGTTTTTCAATAATTTTCATCTATGTAACCCCTCAGAAAAGAGACAAAAATTAAGTTATAATAGGAAATATGGTTGTGTTTGTATTTTCCTCAGACCTCCCTCTTTCCCCTCAACAGAAACACAAGTATATCAAACGTCAACGCATTTTTCCTTCATTTTCATCTATGTGACCCCTCGAAAAAGAGAGAAAAAGTCAAGTTATGATATAAAATATGGTAGGTTTATAAATTTCCCCTCACTCTTCCCTCTTTCCCCTCAACAGAAACAGTCAATCAAAGCAGCAACACATTTTTCCCTAATTTTCATCCTTGTGAGTCCTCAGGAAAAAGGAAAATCAGGTTAAGAAAGAAAGAAATTTGAGTGTTTTATCTTTTTTTTTCACACTCCCTCTCTGAATTCACCTCCTCTTTGCTCTCTCTCTCTCTCTCTCTCTCTCTCTCTCTCTCTCTCTCTCTCTCTCTCTCTCATTTTCCTCAGTCCTCCCTCAGATCCATCATTCTTCTGCTTGTCTTCCCAACGAGGTTCTGTCTTCTCTCACTACTGTCTTCGTCTTTCAAATAACCCGAACGTCTTTCAATTTATTTCCATTTCCACATATCCTTCAACATTTCTCCAGTGTTCCTCGTCCTCAGCCCTCACTCAGACCAATGTTCCTTTATTCACCTAATCTCACACTCCTACTCTCCGTCGTGTGTTCTTAACCTCCCCAGTACCATGACACGTTTCCATATGCCTTCTGGTGGCTATTTCGTGAGTTTATACAGCTTCAGAAATTCATGTGGGGATTAAAATAGTGAAGACTGTGGGTAATATTCTTCTCATCTCCATAGACTCTTCTTAATGTCAATAAAATGGTCTTATCGTGCACAAATCTCTAGGTAAAAGTGTGTTCCAGTACTGAAGGGGTTAATTGCGTTAAGGTAATTAGATTTTTAAACAGGTAAACACTTTGGCTGGTTCTTAGTGTTATGTAAGAGCGTGTATCCTTAATTGCATACTCCCTGCGTGCTTCCTTAACTGTATACTCCCTGCCTGCTTCCGTATTTCCAACCTCCTATGACTTACTCGTAATTTCATTTAAGGGGGAGGCTTCAAGACATTTATCCTTATTTATCCTTACTTATTTATCATTATTTATCCTTATCCTATTTTGACTAACTCTCTCGGATCTGCAAGAGGACTGACAACTAAGTGGGGCATTTTTTTTTTTTTCGTTTTATATTTTCCTTGGCCAGCTTTCCCCTCTTACTTAAACACACACACACACACACACACACACACACACACACACACACACACACACACACACACACACACACACACACTGGTAAACAGATTCTTAAACATTTCAGTACCAGGACACGATTCCATATTCATTCTGGTTACTATTTGGTGATTTTATACACCTTCAGATATTTATGTTGGGGTTAAAATAGTGAAGACTTTAGCCATTTAATCTTCTAACCTCCATAAACTCTTCCTAATGTAAATGAAATCATCTAATTATACCCAAAACGCATGGTAAAAATGCGTCCCAGTACTGAAGGCTGAAGGGTTTAAAGGTTTCAATACCTCATCGTAACTTTTAACAGGCTGTAGTGGACGTAATAGGGGTTTTCCAGGAGGGTTTTAGGATTCTAGTGACAGAATAACCGTTTCGCTACCTTGATCAGCCTTCGTTAGTGTCGTTAGTGTTCACAGCACGTACGTTTTTTTCATTATTATGTAAGAGGGAGTCTGACCAAGGCCTGCAAAAACACACAGGGGATATATATACACTGTGAAGGTTGTAGTTCTGAGGAAAGTGCAGCCTGGATACTGTAGAGAAAAAAAGATAACATGTAAGTTTTGTTCCATGCAGATACGAGGCTGACTTACCATGGTAGAAATGTAGATAGAAAAATATTTGCCATGATAATGTAAAAAAAATGCAATGATAATATGAAAGAAAACAGAGATGAAAATTAAATACGCATTACTGAAGAGATTAACAAGAACTATCCACCCTTGAGAGAGAGAGAGAGAGAGAGAGAGAGAGAGAGAGAGAGAGAGAGAGAGAGAGAGAGAGAGAGAGAGAGATACGCAATAGAACGCAAACAATGAAATATGTCTTAACTAGAAAAAGATAAAGAAAATCAAGAAAGCAACGCAAAAACATTCTGGGGTCGAGGAAATGAAACCCCACTTATTAATCTAGAAAATGTTGATGTTTACTTAAGAGAAGAGATAAAGATACACAAATCTGTCTTGACAAAAAAAAAAAGACAAATATATTAATGAAAACATAACAAAAAAACTGTCTGGAGAGAGAGAGAGAGAGAGAGAGAGAGAGAGAGAGAGAAACTTATTAATCCTGACAGTAACGTTGATGTTTATAGAAGAGAAGAGAAAAAGACACACAAATCTGTCATAACTAAAAAAAAAAAAGAAGAAAAGATGAAAATAAAAACAACGGAAAAACAATCTAGGGTCGAGAAAAAACAAAACAAAACAAACTTACTAATACAAATAATAACGTTGATGTTTACAGAAGAAAACAGAGAAAAAAAAAACACACACACACACAAATGAACACGAAGCACTAAAATCTTTGTCTTGACTAAAAAAAAAGAAAAAGAAAATCAAGAAAACAACGAAAAAATCTTTGTCTTAACTGAATAAAGACAGAAAATCAAGAAAACAGAAAAAAAAGATAGTCTGCTTTATCTCAACTGGAAAAAAAAGAAATAAAATCAAGAAAACAGAAAAAAAAAAAAAAAGCTTGGAGTGTAGAAACAAACCCACAATTATTAATCCAGACCAGGGGCATTGATGTTTATACAGGAGTGAGTGTGGCAAGGCTGTGTGTGTGTGTGTGTGTGTGTGTGTGTGTGTGTGTGTTTGAGAGAGTGTGGCAAGGCTGTATGTATGTGTGTGTGTGTGTGTGTGTGTGTGTGTGTGTGTGTGTAGGAATGCATTAGGAATATATAGTCAATGCTTCAGGAATGCAGGTGAAAGATTAGGAATGAGTGAGAAAGGCTTAACTTCTTCAGTACCAGGACGTGTTTCCCTATTCATTATGGTGACTATTTGGTGACTTTCCACAGCTTCAGAGACTCATGTGTGGGGTTAAAATAGTGAAGACTGTGGCCATTAATCTTGTGCCCTCCATAGACCCTTGGTAATGTCAATAAAATGGTCTAATGGTACACTAAACTCAAGGTAAAAATGTGTCTCAGTACTTTGCTAGGAATGAAATAAGAATGCATTAGTTAATTTTGTGTACATTTGTTAGGTGTGTGTGTGTGTGTGTGTGTGTGTGTGTGTGTGTGTGTGTGTGTGTGTGTGTGTGTGTGTGTGTGTGTGTGCGTGTGTGTGGAAGGTAAAGGTAATAATATCTTCAGTCTGTCTCTACGTGGTGAGCTCTAATGACACCTTGAAGTCATGCAGAGAACGTGGTGTGTGTTGGTGATTGTTTGAAGTGTTTGTTACTGGGTTGTTGTTGTTGTTGTTGTTGTTGTTGTTGTTGTTGTTGTTGTTGTTGTTGTTGTTGTTGTTGAAGAGATTAGAAGAAGGAAATAGAAGATAAGGAAAAGAAGGTAAGGAACGAATTAGGGACAAGAAGAAAAAGGAAGGAAGATTAGAAAAAAAAGGAGGGAATAATGTTAAGGAAAGAAAGATAAAAGCAAATAATAAGAAGAAAAAAAAGAAAGGAAGGAAAAAGAACAAGAAGAAGAAAGAAATGAAGAAAGAAGAAATTGAACAAGGAAAGGAAGGAAAAAAAAACAAGAAGAAGAAAGAAATAAATGAAAAGGAGAAATTGAACAAGAACAAAAAAGAACAAAAACAGTAAAAAGGAAGAAAATGGAAGAAGAAGAAGAAGAAAGAAATGAATGAAAAGAGGAAGAAAGAAACGAAAACAACAAAAACAACAACAAACACAAGAAAAGGAAGAAAATGAGGAGAAGAAAAAAGAAATAAGTGAAAGAGAGGAAGAAAGAAATGAACAAAAATGGCAAAAAACAATAATGAAAAATACTAAAAGAAAGAAGAAAGAAATGAGAAAAAAAAGAAGAAATGAATGAATAAAAAGAACAAAACAAGAATGAAAATAAGAAAAGAACAAGAAATCAAGAAAAAAAAATAAGAACATAAATAAAGAAAATACAGAAAAAAACTGAATAATAATAATAATAATAATAATAATAATAATAATAATAATAATAGCGAACATAATTATTTCAGTTTAGAGTTCGAAGCTTCTGTTGTGTTTCTTTCGAAGCTTCAAATAAAGACTCATTGTGTGGTGTAATCTCTCTCTCTCTCTCTCTCTCTCTCTCTCTCTCTCTCTCTCTCTCTCTCGACAAGTTTTAAATGAGCCTTTCCTTACATTATCTCACCTGTGTATGTGTGTGTGTGTGTGTGTGTGTGTGTGTGTGTGTGTGTGTGTGTGTGTGTGTGTGTTCTTGTTTTATTTTTATATTTTTGTATGTTCATCTTGTTCCTCTTGTTGTTGTTGTTGTTGTTGTTGTTGTTGTTCTCCTTGTCCTGTTTTCTTCTTCTTCTTCTTCTTCTTCTTCTTCTTCTTCTTCTTCTTCTTCTTCTCCTTTTCACTCTTTTCCTCCTCCTCCTCCTCCTCCTCCTCCTCCTCCTCCTCCTCCTCCTCCTCCTCCTTCATCCATCATTTTCATTTTCGTCATTTACCCCTCCATTTGTTCTTCTGGGATGCTATTTTGCAAGAGGAGGAGGAGGAGGAGGAGAAGGAGGAGGAGGAGGAGGAGGAGGAGGAGGAGGAGGAGGAGGAAGAAGAGGAGGAGGAGGAAGAAGAGAAGAAGAAGAAGAAGAAACAGCGCCCACACTGACACTACGATCTTTACTCTATTATCCTTCTCTCTCTCTCTCTCTCTCTCTCTCTCTCTCTCTCTCTCTCTCTCTCTCTCTCTCTCAGGGTAGAGATATTTATGGCAACTTTTCAAGCATTCCTTTTTTTTTTGTCCTCCTCCTCCTCCTCCTCCTCCTCCTCCTCCTCCTCCTCCTCCTTCACTACTATCTCATCTTGCATCTCCTCTCCTTTACTAGTTTTCTCTCCCTCTCCTTCTTCTTCTTCCCTCCTTCCCTTCCTTCTTTCCTCCTCCTCCTCCTCCTCCTCCTCCTCCTCTTCATTATCCAGTTCTTATTCTCTCCCTGCCTCTCATCTCTCTCCTTGTCCAGTTTTTCTCTCTCTTCTCTCTCTCTCTCTCTCTCTCTCTCTCTCTCTCTCTCTCTCTCTCTCTCTCTCTCTCTCTCCCTTCCCTTCCCTCCTTCCCTCCCCCTTCCCCCTTCCCTCCATCCCTCCCTTCACCACTTTCAGGAATTTAGTGTGGAGGGCAGGTCATGGGCACACGCACACACACACACACACACACACACACACACACACACACACACACACACACACACACACAGGTGGCCTTGTGATGTTCCCTCCAGGCTTCACTGTGGTCAAGATGTGTGATAGTGATGAGTGTGGTGAAAATACTATCATAACACTAACACTATTACTATTACTATCATCACCTTCATCACCATCACTATCATCACCACCACCATCACCACCACTATTATCTAATCTTACCTGACCTTGCCTGACCTTGCCTGAACTAAGCTTATCCATTCCACCACCACCACCACCACCACTACTACTACTACTACTACTACTACTACTACTACTACTACTACTACTACTACTACTACTACTACTGGATTGGATGCTTCTCTTACCTACACCAAACTCGACCCACTCCATGCATATAAAAACTGCCACATCACCACCACATCACCATCACATCACCACATCACCACCACATCACCAACACATCACCACCACATCACCACCACATCACCTCCACATCACCACCACATCACCACCACATCACCACCACATCACCACCACATCACCACATCACCACATCACCACCACATCACCACCACAAAAGAAGAAAAAAAGAATAATAGAAGAAAAATAAATAAGGAAATAAGAAAGGAGATACAGATTTCTTTCACCGACATGTGTGTGTGTGTGTGTGTGTGTGTGTGTGTGTGTGTGTGTGTGTGTGTGTGTGTGTGTGTGTGTGTGTTTTAATGAACGCGGAAGCTTTTTAAACGAGTACCAATTATCCTACAGAGAGAGAGAGAGAGAGAGAGAGAGAGAGAGAGAGAGAGAGAGAGAGAGAGAGAGAGAGAGAGAGACAATATAGCCAAGATCAAGTTTCCGAATCAAGCAAGTAATTTACCTCCTCCTCCTCCTCCTCCTCCTCCTCCTCCTCCTCCTCCTCCTCCTCCTCCTCCTCCTCCTCCTCCTCGTCATAAAACAAAAGTAACTTAAACATTTCTCTCTCTCTCTCTCTCTCTCTCTCTCTCTCTCTCTCTCTCTCTCTCTCTCTCTCTCTCTCTCTCTCTCTCTCTCTCTCTCTCTCTCTCTCTCTCATTCTCTCCTGTGTTTTCTTATCATCACTTTTTTCTATCTCTCCTTCTCTTCTCCTCTCTTCTCGTCTCCTCTCTTCTCCTCTCCTCTCCTCCTTTCCTTTCGTTTCCTCTTCTCACCTCCTTATTTTCTCTTCCTCCTTTTCTTCCCTTCCTTCTCTTTTTCTCTTATTTTCTTTTCTCTTTCTTTCTTTTCTTTTCTTCTTCCTCCTTTTCTTCTTTTTTTCCTTTATATTTCTTTTTTTTATTCTTCATTCTCTTCTGTCCATTTTCCGTTTCTCTCCTCTCTTTCCATTTATCTTCCTCTTTATATTTCTTCCCTTTATCTCCATCTCTTTATCTCCTTCTACTTCTTCTTTCCTTTCCTCTCTCCTTCCTCTCTTCCTCTTTCTCTATCCCTTTATTTCATCTCCTTCCCTTTCTACTCCTCTCTCTCCTCTTCATCCTTTCCTCTCTCTTCTCTTCCTTTCTTTTATCTCGTTTCCCTCCTTCCTCTCTTTATCTCCTTCTTCCCTCTGTAATTTCTCTCCTTTCCCTTCCATTTATCTTCCTTCTCTTCATCTTCATCTCCCTTATCTCCATCTCTTTATCTCCTACTTCCTCTTCTCTTTCCCTCCCTCCTTCCTCTTTTTTCTCTCCTTTCTCTCATCGGCATCATTATTATCTCACGCGGTTCAATTTTCTCTCACGTGGTCAGTAATTTAATTTTTATCGCCCTCAGGTGTGCTCAGATGGACGCTAATGCAAGGAATCAACATTTTTCGGCAGGTAAGCGTGACTCTCTCTCTCCGTATTGGTGATGGTGTGATGGTGTGATAGTGGTGAGGTAGTGAAATAAATGTTCTTGTCACGTCTCATATTGCTGTCTGAAGAGAGTCCTGGTGCTTACGTTCGTGTTTTTTTGAAGTGAGGTTCTGGTGAGGTGAGTTGTCAAGTGTTTTTTTTTTTTTTTTTTTTTGTTACTGTTCAATATTCACGTTTTTTTTTGTCATTTATTTAATTTTATTGATTTTTTTGGGTTTATGCTGTGATTTTTTTTTTTTTTTTTTTTTTTTTTTTGGTGTTTTGGTGAAGTGCAGTGGTGTTAATTAAGAGTGAGTGTTGGTGAGGTTGTGGTGTCTTTGGTGAGGTTTTAGGAGCGTTCCATCTCTTAACCCCTTCAGTAAGTACTTGGACACATTTTTACCGTGAGTTTTGTGTACGATTAGACCATTTTATTGACATTAGGAAGGGTCTATGGAGGTCAGAAGATTAATGGCCACAGTCTTTACTATTTTAATCCCCCACACGAGTTTCTGAAGCTGTATAAAATCACCAAATAGTCACCAGAATAAACACAAGATAAAAAGAGTTAGTGACACAAGGGTATTTAGAAACTCTTTGCTCTCTCATCACGACTATTTTCCAAGGCCACAGAGACGACTAGCGGGGTTTTCTAGAGTGTTTCTCCAGTTAATAACGTAGAAATCTTGTCACTCTACCTCTAGAACCGTAAAAACACCTTAAAAAAACTCGTGTAAATGTAAATAAAGCCTTTTGAAATAGTGAAGGTGAAGCGCAGAAGTGTTTGAGACTACGAGCCTGTGTGTTAGAGGTACGAGTGGCGACGCAGAGTAATGTTTGTTGCCGGGGCGATCGTGGGATAGAGATACAAATTTTCGCTAGAGATCCGCGTGTGACTGCCGCGTCCTCGCCTGCCGCCCTCTCTGGTCATTGATATTCATGTGGATTGAAACGCATGTGAAGGACGAGGGAGCCATTTAATGAGAACGCCACATCAGTATTAAAAAACGCTTTATTATCTCACTACGACAATTTTCCAAGGCCACAGAGACACTTAGACGAGTTTTCAAGACAGTTTCTTCTTTTAAACCCTTCAGTACAAGAACGCTTTTTCAAATTCCTTCTGTTTACTGTTTCATGTTGATACAGCTTCAGAAACTTGTGTGTGGGGGATTAAAATAGCGAAGACTGTGACCGCTGCACATGTGGCGTAACTGTGATGCGCTGCTCAAAATGTGAACCAAGATAAGGGTAACACTTTTTTGCCCCTTACTTGGCAGTCTGATTGTGTGAGTCTACTGGAAAAAAAGAAAAAAAAAAAAAACGAAGCAAGAGAGAGAGAGAAAGAGAGAAACTGATCTGAGCTTGTATGGATAAACAATCTTCCTGCAACACCTTTTTTCATTGCGCACAGTTAGAATAATCCTTCTGCCTCTGCCCTTTGTGGACCGTCACCTTCACTGCGCCTTTCATATCGACCTGCTTGTGGCTTGTCGCTGGTATCTAGTGTTGCTAATGAGGGTATTGTATTTGTGTTACTGATACAGCGCAACATTCCCGGCGTGTTGTGAGAGAAGTGGTGATGGACATGAGGAACAGGCGGGGTGTGGTCTGGTGGTGTGTGGGTGTGGTGTGGTGTGGTGTGGTGTGGTGTGGTTGTGGTGTGGTGTGGTGTGTTGCAGTGTGGTGTGGTGGTGTGTTGCAGTGTGGTGTTGCGTGGTGTGGTGTAGTGTGGTGTGGTGTAAATATGAACAAAGCTGCTTTATTCCATCTATCATTTCCATTTATCTCATCTCCTTAGTTTTAACCCCTTCAGTACTGGGACGCATTTTCACCTTGAGTTTTGGTTATGATAGACGATTTTATTGACATTAGGAAGGGTCTGTGGAGGTCAGAAGATTAATGGTCACAGTCTTCACTATTCTAATCCTCCACATAAGTTTCTGAAGCTGTTTAAAATCACCAAATAGTCACCAGAATGAATATGGAAACGTGTCCTGGTACTGAAGAGCTTAACCCTTTCAGCACCATGACGCGTTTCTACATTCATTCTGCTTACTATTTGGTGATTTTAAACAGCTTCAGAAACTCATGTGGGGATTAAAATAGTGAAGACCGTGGCTATTAATCTTCTGACCCCCATAGACCCCTCCCAATATCAATACAATGTTCTAATCGTACACAAATCTCAAGGTAAAAATGCGTCCCAGTATTGAAGTGGTTAAAGCTCGTTATTGACTCAGCATTATGATTAGTGAGTGCGTGTGGTGTGAAGTGTGACCTTCGCGCCCCAGCTTGCGTCATTGTGTGTTTAATTAAAGCTTGCATTGTAAAGATCAAGCGGGGTGAAGATGAGAGTGTAAGGCGAGTGTTGGTGATCACCGTGGCTGATTGAAGGTCGCTCCTGTGTGTGTGTGTGTGTGTGTGTGTGTGTGTGTGTGAGAGAGAGTAAGGTCACTGAGCCTCCATAAATGTCACTCAAGGTCTTTATTGTACTCCCTGACCACTCATACCTGGAACTTATTAACCTATTCAGTACTGGGACACATTTTTACCTTGAGATTTGTGTACGATTGGACCATTTTATTGACATTAGGAAGGGTCTATGGACGTCAGAAGATTAATGGCCACAGTCTTCACTATTTTAATCATTCACATAAGTTTCTGAAGGTGTATAAAATCACCAAATAGTCACCAGAATTAATAAGACGCCCTTTTACCTCAAGTTTGGGTGTGATTAGACCATTTTATTGACATTAGTAGGTATTATGGAGGTCACAAGATTAATAGCCACGGTTTTCACTATTTTGATCCCCACATAAGTTTCTGAAGGTGTATAAAATCACCAAATAGTCACCAGAATGTATATGGAAACGTGTCATGCTAGTGAAGAGATTAAAATAACAATAAGGAAGCGTTCACATATAACCTCTGTGACTTTGGAAGATGATAGTGGTGAGAGAACAAAGCTTTTCTGAATAATAATAATAATGATAATAATAATAATAATATACGGTTTATCAATTTGGCAATGTAAAAAAAAAAAAATTACACTGAAAATGTACAGGAGGGGTGGGGACATTAAGACAATGAAATGAAATGCTTAACCTAACTATGGATCTAACTTAAAAATACTGACCTAGAGACTTAAATGTGAATGGTATTAAATAAGGAAGCAATCAAAACAACGATAGAAGGAACTGTGACCAACAAACGCGAATAAATAAGAGAGAAAAACTAAAACAAAAACTAATGAACACAAGACTGAAAAATGAGAAACAAAAATGAAACTTATGAAACAGAACGAAGATTTAAGACTGAACAACGAAGCAAGCCACCAATGAACACAAATAACGAATAATGAAGAATAACAACGAAAAAAGAAGAAAAACCATTAATATTACTAAGAGTGAGAGTATTAAATGAAAGAAAAGGAGTGGAAATTAGAAGTATTGGGCGTGAGACTATATAGGGAGGAGGAGGAG
>NC_059290.1:10948445-10950945 GCF_017591435.1 Portunus trituberculatus
CTGGTTCATTGTAATATTCCTCCTTTTCCCTACTTATCTTCTTCTCTTTCTCTTTTCTCTCCTTTCATCCTTTCTTTTCTCCTTTCTTTCTCTTCTCTCTCTCTCTCTCTCTCCCTGGATCATCTTAACCTTCCCGCTCCTTCTCTTCTTCTCTCCTTATCTCTTTCCCTCCTTCTCTCCTTTTCTTCCTTCTTCTCTCCCTCCTTCTCTTCTCTCTTCTCTTTTTCTCTTCCTTTCTCTTATTTCCTTTCCTCTTCCTCTTTTTCTCTCCCTTGATTATCTTAACCTTCTTTTTCTTCTTCTTCTCTCTCTTTTCTTCTCTCCTTCCTTCTCTCCTCCCCTTCCTTCTCTCCTTCTCCCCTTCCTTCTCTCTTTCCTTCTCTCCTTCCTTCCTTTCATCCTTCCTTTTTTTCTTCTCTCTTTCTCTTTCTCTCCTTCGATTATCATAACCTTCTCTCCTTCTCTCCTTCCCTCCGTCCCTCCTTCCTTCTCTCTTTCCCTCCTTCCATTTTCTTCCTTCTCTTTCTCTTTCTCTCCTCCGATCACCATAACCTTCCTTCCCTCCTACTCCTCCTCCCTCCCTCCTCTCCTTCCCTCCTTCCCTCTCTCCTCTCCCTCCAGTTTCCAGGAAGGGAGACACAAAGGATCGTAAAGAAACACAAAGGAACAACAAGATCGTGAACTGAAGGATTTTTTCTTTTTTTTTTTTTTTTTTCTTTTTTTTTCTTTCATAAGGACGATTTCTCTTCTTTGTTGTTGTTGTTGTTGTTGTTGTTGTTGTTGTTGTTGTTGTTGTTGTTGTTGTTGTTGTGGTGGTGGTGGTGGTGGTATCAGTATCATCATCAGGGTTATTTGTCTTGTGTGTGTGTGTGTGTGTGTGTGTGTGTGTGTGTGTGTGTGTGTGTGTGTGTGTGTTTTCCTCTAGAACCACAAAAAAAAAAACACCTTAAAAATCGCTCTTCTCTCTCACCACGACTGTTTTCCAAGGTCACAGAGATGATTGGCTGAGTTTTCAAGAGTGTTCCTCCAGTTAATAGTGAAAAAATCTCGCCACTCTGCCTCTAGAACCGTAAAAACACCTTAAAAACTCGTGTCAATTTAGATAAACCCTTTTGAAATAGTGAAGAGCAGAAGTGTTTGAGAATAAATGATTATCTACTAACACAAATGGCGCTCAGTAACACCGGTGCCACTATGATGATTACACCGGTGCTTACATTAGTGCCAATTGCTCCCTCTGCCTGTACTACCCTGTATTAATGCCAGGCACCTTGAACAGTGACCAATACAGTGACTACAACACAGAAACCCCAGTGAATTACAGGTACAGTGACGGATATAGTGTACATAGACGTTGTACAGGCGCTATACTTCACTGCAACATGAGTACAGTGGGTCCATACGGCACTGTGATGACTCTACAGTGACAACGTGGTACTGATTGGGAGTGTGTTGATGTGGCACTGTATTTGGTGTGTATGGTGATGTGATTGGCACTGTATAAGGAAGTATAGTGATTCTGTGGCACTGTATTTTGTGTATAGTGAAAGGGGTATTGAAAGACGAGTGTTGTGAGTAGAGATCATGAAAGTATAGTGAAATGTGCACTGTAACCCATGTGCAGTGAAATAACGTAATTAATTCATGTATTGTGAAGCACTGTAAAACAAATATAGTGACCTTTATAGTGAAATGATGAGAATATAGTGAACCGCGGCACTGTAACCTGTATAGTGAAGCAACGAGAGGCACTGAGAGGCACTATGAAGCTGGTATAGTGACGGCGCTTCACCATAACTTCAGAATGGTGACATCTTGCACTACACCTCTGAGGAAGTGAAAAAAAATGGTGTTTGGAAAGTGAGATAATTGTGAGAGCGAGACAAGGACAGTGAAAACCCGCAGTGCTTGAGTGTCTGCGCCTTTGTGTGGCTATTGTGCGTGCGCGGCTGTGCGTGTGCGTGTGTGCGTGTGTGAGTGCGTACCTTCTGGCATGCTGGAAATATTTGTGAGCAGGAACAGTGATTGAAAGCAGTGCAATCTTGAGAAGTGGCCGGAAGCGAGATTGTTTGGTTACTACTCACACACACACACACACACTCTCTCTCTCTCTCTCTCTCTCTCTCTCTCTCTCTCTCTCTCTCTCTCTCTCTCTCTCTCTCTCTCTCTCTCTCTCTCTCTCTCTCTCTCTCTCTCTCTCTCTCTCTCTCTCTCTCTCTCTCTCTCTCTCTCTCTCTCTCTCTCTCTCTCTCTCTCTCTCTCTCTCTCTCTCTCTCTCTCTCTCTCTCTCTCTCTCTCTCTCTCTCTCTCTCTCTCTCTCTCTCTCTCTCTCTCTTGTATACTTCCTTATCCCTTACAATCCTTCCCTTTCCCTCTCTGTCTCTCCCTGTCTCCCTACCCATTCCTTTCTGCCTCTCTCCCTGTCTTTCTCTGTCTTTCTCTACACCTCTGTCTTTCTCTCAAATCTCCGTTTCCCTTTTCTTTCCATCCTCTACACCTT
>NC_059290.1:10963445-10970945 GCF_017591435.1 Portunus trituberculatus
CTCTTGCTTCTCTTTTTTCTCTTCCTCCTCTTTTCCTCTTCTTCCTCTTCTTTTTCCTCTTCCTCTCGTGTATATAAATCACATTCAATTTACTCTTTCTCCTCTTCCTCCTCCTCCCTCCTCCTCCTCTTCTTCCTCTTCTTCTTCTTGTGTATATAAATTACTCTTAACTAACGCATCTTTTTTCATTCTCCTCCTCCTGCTCCTCCTCCTCCTCCTCCTCCTCCTCCTCCTCCTCCTCCTCCTCCTCCTCTACCTCTTCCTCCTTCTCTTCCTGCTCTTCCTCCTCTTCCTTCTTGTAATAACTACTCAGCAAACTCATCTTATTCAATCTCCTCCTCCTCCTCCTCCTCTTTCTTCTCCTCCTCCTCCTCCTCCTCCTCCTCCTCCTCCTCCTCTTCTTCCACACCCTTCATGCGTCTTGCTCTTCCTCAAAAATCGTGACAGTTTTGGTGTTCATAAGTTGGGCGGAGGAGCGGCGGGGTGGGGGGGGTTGAGGGGGTCAGGTAACGACGTAGGTGGTGGTGGTGGTGGTGGGTGGTGGTGGTGGTGGTGGTGTTGCTTCTGTTCCTCCTCCTCCTCCTCCTCTTCGTCTTCTTGTTTTATTTATTATTTTTTTCTTATTTCTTCTTCTTCTTCTTCTTCTTCTTCTTCTTCTTCTTCTTCTTCCTCCTCCTCTTCTTCCCATCTTAGCTTTTATGAACTTAGAATTTTATGCCCTCCTCCTCCTCCTCCTCCTCCTCCTCCTCCTCCTCTCTTCCTCGTATCTCCATTGCCTTCTTATACATCGTACCTCCTCCTTCTCCTCCTCCTCCTCTTCCTTCCTCTCTTTCGCATAACTAGAGGAGGGTGTGGCTCTGTACTCCTCCTCCTCCTCCTCCTCCTCCTCCTCCTCCTCTCCTCCTCCTCCTCCTCCTCCTTCTCCTCCTCCTCTCTTCTCTCTCTCTCTCTCCTCTCTCTCTCTCTCTCTCTCTCTCTCTCTCTCTCTCTCTCTCTCTCTCTCTCTCTCTCTCTCTCTCTCTCTCTCTCTCTCTCTCTCTCTCTCTCTCTCTCTCTCTCTCTCTCTCTCTCTCTTTAATGATAATAATAAAGAAGAAGAAAAGAAGATTAAGAAGAAAAAGAAGAAAAGAAGATTCTCATTCTCTCTCTCTCTCTCTCTCTCTCTCTCTCTCTCTCTCTCTCTCTCTCTCTCTCTCTCTCTCTCTCTCTCTCTCTCTCTCTCTCTCTCTCTCTCTCTCTCTCTCTCTCTCTCTCTCTCTCTCTCTCTCTCTCTCTCTCTCTCTCTCTCTCTCTCTCTCTCTCTCTTTTTTTTTATTTAAACATAACTTAATAAGAAGAACATGTACCCAAAGGCGCACTGTCGTGTGCTACCTATTCTAAGGGTACTACAATCTAACAATATTTACAAGACTTAAAAATAGATAATATACAAGATGGTCAGCATGTAAATGGAGCACTATTCGTTTCACTTCACTAGCACTATTCACGCACTGCACTACACTGAGTGTCACGTCACAAAGAGTGTCAGAGGAGTTGGCAGTGTCTGTCTCCACTTATGTGCCATCAGTTTGACACTGTGTGTGTTCATCTCCTGGACGTGAGGCACCGCGGCCGTGAACAAGTTCCACATCCTGGAGACGCGTCCTGCGAAGGTGCGTTGATGCTGACACCCGTGGGATCGCGGCACCTCTACGGCGTCACCACCATTGAGCACCGTTCTCGTGCTCCGTGCGGTGACTCTTAGAGGATGACGCAGCCCTGCCAGATGTGGCACTCTTTGCACCTGTGCCTTATGGAACACTACGATCGCCGCCACGTCTCTGCGGTGTTCCAGTGAATCAAGGGACGCTCAGGCTCTGGGTGAGGTGGTAGTGCAGCATCTACTAGCCGTATGGCGCGGCGTTGGATGCTGTCCAGTCTCCTTCTGTGTGTGGCGGCACAGGACATCCAGGAGAGAGCTGCGTATTCAAGGTGGGGCCGCACCTGTGCCTTGTACAGCAGCAGTCTCCCTTCCTGTCGAGGAAACTGGCGATCCTTCTGAGAGCGGAGATCCTGTGAGAGGCTTTCTTGGCAATGGTTTTGACATGCCTGTCAAACCTCAGCCCTCGATCCACCTCCACTCCAAGTATCTTGACGTCATCTTGGAGTGGGAGAGCAGCAGCGCCAAAGACAACTTTCCTGCCATTGCTGCCATGGCGGCTGGGGACCGAGAGACAACCATTGCCTGTGTCTTCTCCGGCGCGAATGTCACTTGCCAGCGAGCACCCCACTCCTTTATCACTCGTAGCTGCTGATTGATGGCCTCAGCAGCCCGCCCACTGTCCTGGCGTGGATAGGTATAGGAGAGGGTGCAGTCATCAGCATAGGCCATGACTCCTGGCAGTAGCTGGAGAAGATCATCCACGTAGATATTCCACAGGAGTGGGCCAAGAATTGAACCCTGTGGCACTGATGCCTCCACAGGCAGGGACTCAGATGTTTGCCCGTTGACAACCACCTTGAGGCTTCTGTCCTGCAGGTAATTTCCCAGGAGTCGTAGCAAGCCACCCTGGATGCCTTTAGCACGAAGCTTTTCTAGTAATCCGTTGTGCCATACTTTATCAAAAGCTCCAGCTATGTCCAAAGCAACCACTATAGTGTCCTTGCCGTCGTCGAGGGCGTCCTGCCAATGCCTGGTGAGAAGCATCATTAGGTCGGAGGTTGACCTTCCAGGTCTGAACCCAAACTGTTGGTCTGAGAGGAGGGCATTGTCCTTGAGATGGCTACACACCACCTCTGCCACGACCCTCTCAAACACTTTACCCACCACTGACAACAGGGATATGGGTCTGTAGTTTTTTGGGTCCGTCCTGGAGCTTTTTTTTGTGCGGAACTACTCGAGCCTCCTTCCACACTGAAGGCCAGACGTTTTCCCGTACACAAGTTGTGAAGACTTGGGTGAGAGGGGCAGCCAGTTCCTGGGAGCATCGCTTCAGCAGGTGCGGGCTGATGTCATCAGGGCCGGTGGCTTTCTGTGTGTCCAGCCCCGCAATAATCGCTTCACCTGCTGATGCGTCACCTCCACCATGGTGACAGTCTTCTCACATTGCTGGACCAGCTGAGGCGGTGGCTGCTGTGGATTCCCACCTTCTCTGTGCCCTCTCTCTCTCTCTCTCTCTCTCTCTCTCTCTCTCTCTCTCTCTCTCTCTCTGTTGACCTAACCATTTGCTTCCTCCCTCTCCCCAAAGTTGTATTCCATTAAGGACACCCCTATTTAAATCACCCCTCTCCTCTCCCTCTCCCTCTCCCCTCTCCCTCTCCCTCTCTCCCTCTCCCTTCTCCTTCTCCTTCTCTCCATTTTTTTTCTCTTTTTTTCATTCCTAATTCAAATCTATTTTTCGTGTGTGTATGTGTGTGTGTGTGTGTGTGTGTGTGTGTGTGTGTGTGTGTGTGTGTGTGTGTGTGTGTGTGTGTGTGTGTGTGTGTGTGTGAAGGGATGCATGTGAGGGGAGTAGCCACATCTAGAGTCACGTGTGTAGAGAGAGAGAGAGAGAGAGAGAGAGAGAGAGAGAGAGAGAGAGAGATGTTTCTGTAGTTTTGTTTCTCTTATTTATCTTCCTTTTTTTCTTTTATTTCTTTGTTTTTTCTATTTTTCTTTATTTTTTTCTTTTTCATCCTTCTTCTTCTTCTTCTTCTTCTTCTTCTTCTTCTTCTTCTTCTTCTTCTTCTTCTTCTTCTTCTTCTCCTCCTCCTCCTCCTTCTCCTCCTTCTCCTCCTCCACCTTCTCCTCCTTCTCCTGCTCCTCCTTCCTCGTAAAAAAAAAAAAAATTACATACATATAATTAGGTACAAGTAATGCAAAAATAACTAATGATACTTTGAAACTACAGGTGACAACACTTTATAGAGGTGGTCAGTGAAGTGTATGCAAAGAAAACGCGTTGTACAAGCAATAAATACAAGTTATACACCAAATAAAGACTAATATGTTTCTGTGTGTGTGTGTGTGTGTGTGTGTGTGTGTGTGTGTGTGTGTGTGTGTGTGTGTGCTGCAGGTAAGTGCCTGAGGGGAGATGTGGAGTAAGGGTGGAGTGAGAGAGAGAGAGAGAGAGAGAGAGAGAGGAGGGGATGGAAAGGAGGGAGAGGTGGGAGAGAAGGGAGAGAATGGAGGGGGGGGAGGGGGTAGTAGGTAAGCAATGACCCTGGTTCTCCTTCTCTCCCCATCCTCATTCTCTCCCTCCATCTCTCCCTCTCCCTCTCCCTCTCCCTCTCCCTCTCTTGAACCGTGAAATCCCCACCATTCCTTCTCCAGCACTACTATTACTATTACTATTACTACTACTACTACTACTACTACTACTACTACTACTATTACTATAACTACTACTACTACTCCTACTCCTACTTCTGCTACTACTACGACTACTACTACTACTACTACTACTACTGCTACTACTACTACTACTACTACTACTACTACTACTACTACTACTACTACTACTACTACTACTACTACCTCATAAATTTAACACCTCTATGCTACATCCTTTTTTATGAGAGAGAGAGAGAGAGAGAGATGGAATTCCCAGCCTCTCCTTTCAAGACAGTGCAATATTTAACCTAAGAATTTAAGTTATATTTTGTAGCATTTTTTTAATTTTTACTCTCTCTCTCTCTCTCTCTCTCTCTCTCTCTCTCTCTCTCTCTCTCTGAAGCACCTGACTTAATTTTATCTTTGTTTTTCACTGTCTGTCTGTCTGTCTGTCTGTCATGAAGCACTTTATCTAATTTTATCATCTTCCTTGTTTTTCTCTTCTCAGAATTATACTGCGAGGGAATATGCTGTCTGTCTGTCTGTCTGTCTGTTTGTCTGTCACTTTCTGTTTCTCCATCTATTCTTCCTTTATATCTGTCTATCTGTCTATCTATGTCTTTGTCTGTCTGTCTGTCTGTCTGTCTGTCTGTCTACCTGTCTGTCTCTTCTATACGTTCTTTATATCTCTCTTTCTGTCTGTTTATCTGTCTGTCTGTCTGTCTGTTCGTCTATCTGATTGTCTTTCTGTCTGTCTGTCTGTCATTTTGTCTATCTATTTATCTATATATCTATCTATCTATCTATCTATATGTCTGTCTGTCTGTCCGTCTGTCTGTCTCTCCATCTGTCTCTCTGTTTGTCCATCTATCTGTCTATCTGTCTGTCCATCTATCTTTCTGTCTGTCTGTCCATCTGTCTCTCTGTTTGTCCATCTATCTGTCTATCTGTCTGTCCATCTATCTTTCTGTCTGTCTGTCCACCTGTCTGTCTGTCTGTCTATCTGTCTGTCTTTCTCTCCATCTATCTGTCTGCTTGTCCATCTATCTGTCTGTCCATCTGTCTGTCTGTCCATCTATCTTTCTGTCTTTCTCTCCATCTATCTGTCTGCTTGTCCATCTATCTGTCTGTCCATCTGTCTGTCCATCTGTCTGTCTGTCTAGCGTCTCCTCTTCTTTATCATGACTCTTGTTTTTCTGGCTGTGGATTGAGAGAGTGTTGAGGAAAAATGCTTGGATGATTTCAGTTGATTTTCTCTCACCTGTCGTGGTCACAGGTGAGCTTCTTAATTACTGGAACGTGATCTGCTGGGATATTGGCCGTCTGTGTGTGTGTGTGTGTGTGTGTGTGTGTGTGTGTGTGTGTGTGTGTGTGTGTGTGTGTGTGTGTGTGTGTGTGTGTGTGTGATCTTTTCTCTCCTTTTATCATCTTTCTCTTTTTCTTCTTCTTGTTTTATATTTTCTTGTCTTTTTTTTATCTTTTTCGTTTTCTTCTTTTTTTTTTCTTGTAGCAAAGTGGTACAAGGCCAAAATCTATCTATCTTCTTTTCTCTCACTTTCTCTCTTTCACTCTCTTTTTTTCGTTTCTTCCCCTCTACTTTGTCTCAAGCTACCCATCTTCATCTATTCACCCCACTAAAACACACCTAAAATAATAATAATGATAATAAAATGTAGCAACAGATTTGGTCAAACTTCCTACCTTTTTTCACTATCTTTCTCCTCTTCTCTCCCTATCTACACATTCTTTATCTCTCTATCTTTATCTTTTCACCTTAAAAACAAGAAAAAGAAAAAGAAAATGATAAAATGTTCTGTCTTCTCTCACTATCTTTCTCCTCTTCTCTCCCTATCTACACTTTCTCTATCTCTCTATCTTTATCTTTTCACCTTAAAAAAACAAGAAAAAGAAAAAGAAAATGATAAAATGTTCTGTCCTCTCTCACTATCTTTCACCCCTTCTCTCCCTATCTACACTTTTATCTATCTCCCTATCTTTATCTTTTCACCTCCCTAAAAAAAAAAAAAAAGAAAATGGTGAACCTAATTACAAATATGGTAGGCCTACTTCTCATAATCTCTCTTCTTTTATTTTCTTTCACCCCTTTTCTTCTCATCTAGTTTCTCATTATCTACCTATCTTCATCTTTTCATCTCTCTAAAAACAAGAAAGCAAAAAATAAAACAGTAAGCTTCACTTTCTTTCATCTTTTCATTTTTTTAATCTTTTCATTTTTTCATCCACATAGAAAAAGATGAAAATAAAACTATGGAAACGTGTCTTGTGGGGAGTGAGATGTGGAGTGTGGAGTGTGGATGAGAAGTGGAGTGAGGCGTCTTCAATTGTTTCCACTCCTGCAGAAGGGTTGGGAATGAAATTAAACCATATAAACATGACTTGTGTGGAGTGAGATGTGGAGTGTGGGGTGTGGAGTGTGGATGGAAAGTGGAGTAAGACGTCTTCAATTGTTTCCACTCCTGCAGAAGGGTTGGGAATTAAACTAAGCTATATAAACATGACTTGTGTGGAGTGAGATGAGATGTGGAGTGTGGAGTGTGGAGTGTGGATGGAAAGTGGAGTGAGGCGTCTTCAATTGTTTCCACTCCTGCAGAAGGGTTGGGAATCTTTCTAACCAAGGGTGTTTGATCCTCTTGTCAAGCTTTCTATTTCTCCTTTTTTTTTTTTTTTTCCTCTTCTATTTCTTCCTTTTATTTCCTCTTTTCCTGTCTTCTTTTATTTCTTCCTTTTTTCTTCCTCTTTTTTCTTTTTTCTTCTATTTCTTCCTTTTTCTTCCTCTTTTTTCATATTTTCTTCTATTTCCTCCTTTTTTCTTCCTCTTTTTCATCTTCTATTTCTTCTTTCTTCATTTTCTCTCCTTGGTCTTGTCTTTTTGTCTTGTTGTTTTGTTGTTTTGAAGTGAAGAAAAGGTCATTTTTCTCGCCTTGTCTTTGTTTGTCTTGGTGTGTTTTGTTTTGAATTAGTGAGGACAAGTCAATTTTCTTCTTCATGTTTTTGTCTTCGTTTTATTTTTTGGTGTTTTTTTTGTTTTGGATTAGTGAAGACAAGGCCATTTTTCTCTCCTTTTTCTTGTTTGTCATGTCTTGGTGTGTTTTGTTGTTTTGAAGTGAAGACAAGTTAATTTTTTCTTCTTTTCCTTGTCTTTGTTTGTCTTGTTGTGTTTTGTTTTGAATTAATGAAGACAACTAAAT